>NC_051222.1:24992693-25237693 GCF_015220715.1 Pygocentrus nattereri
CCCCCCCCGGTGGGCAAGCCAGGGGCAACAGTGGCAAGGAAGGAGATAAAAGTTCTGGAGTTGCTTCCAAGTGTTAAATATGCATTGATAGCTGTTCATGGAAAATATTAATATGCATTCCAAAGTGGTGCCAATACAAGTAAAGGGCCATCATTTGGCTAAAAAAATAAATAAAACAAACCTTTTAGAGAGATAACAGAAACTTTAGGAGTGGCCAAGTCAAGATTTCAACAGTTGGCATAAAGTCTGAATGCACTAGTGGCTCAGCAACACCAAAAGACCTAGAAGACCATGGAAGTCAGTTAAAGTGGGTGATCACAGGATTCTTTCCATGGTGAAGAAAAACTCCTTCACAATATCTAGTCAAGTCAAGGAAGCTATCAAGGAGGTTTGCATATCATTGGCAAAGTCTACAGTCAAGAGGTATTTTCATAAATGTAAATACAGAGGCCGTACCTCAAGATGCAAAACACTGGTGACACTCAAGAACAAAAAGGTCTAGACTTTACTATAGAAAACATCTAAAAAAGCCTGCCTAGGTCTGGAGCAACACTCCCTGGAAAGATGAAACCAAGATCATCTTGAACCAGAATGATGAGAAGAGAAGAGTATGGAAGGGCAAAACATGGTGGAGGCAGTATTATGGTGTGGGCACTTATGGCTCGCAATGGAACTGTGTCACTGGTGTTTACTGATAATGTGACTGCGATAGCCGTAGCAGGATGAATTCTGAAGTGGATACAGCTACAATTTCTGTTGAGACTCAGTCAAGTGATGAAAACTAATCGGTTGGTTTGTCCAAATAACTTTGAGCCTGTGACGAAAGAGAGACTACAAAATATCTGTAATTCCTAAACGGTTAATACAATATTTTTGTTAATCCCCTTGAATTAAAACTAAGATTCTGTCACATTGTGAATCTCATATCAAATATATTGTGGTGGTGTACAGAGGCAAAATTGCATTGCTTTGCTGTCCAAAAACTTATGAGCACGACTATATTTAGGAGAGGATGAATAGGTCAATTACAGTCATGCATTAAATACCATATAATTATAATAAATGTTTGTGTAAAAATAATGCTTTTAAAGTAACAGTAAGCTGGTTGTGTTAGAAGTAACATAAAATGTTTTGTTGTTAACTGGACACAGAGAGCGCATGCTGTGAGAGTGTAGTGTCTGTGGCTGGTATATCATTTTTGTTTGACAGTCATAAAAAACCCCATACAAGCTTCTGACCAAAGAGTTCTTTGGAGTAGTATTTTGTTTGCCACTGCGGTGGCTATAAGTGTCTGGTTCCCAGATAAAAATTTCCTTCATGGGAGACCTGAGAGCAATCTGGGGAGGAAAAAAAGCCTGTTTACGTAACCCAGTCGTACGTGAGGGAATCTCACACACCTGCTTGTGCTCCATGTGTAGTGTGGGAATTGAATTCCAGCACCATACCACTATGTTGCCCCAGGGGCTTCTCACTGAGATGCAGAAGGAAAAAAAAACTGTTCTGCATTTCGTAGTGAAAGTCAGTTCATTTGAATTGTATTTATGCAGTGCTTTTAACAACAGACATTGCCCTAAAGCAGCTTTGTGGTACTCCAGGTTCAGACAGCTCATGACAAACACTAAATTAGACAGTGGATCATGAGGAAGAAACACAGAGAGAGACCAAGACTCAACAATAAAATCTTCCTAAGAGCATGAGGAACAAATTAACACCCCCCCAGTAATATGAGGAGAAACTGATAGGAACCAAGACTCAAAAGGCAAAACTTTCTAAGAGTATGAAGAAGCTCTGGCCAAAAACAAAGCTCAAAAGCAGGAACTCCCTGAAAGCATGAGGAGGAAACACTGAGAGTAACCAAGACTCAAATAGAAAAACTGACTCAGAGCATGAGGAGGAAACAGCACTCAGAGTAACCAAGGATCAAATAGAAAAACTGACTCAGAGCATGAGGAGGAAACAGCACTCAGAGTAACCAAGATTCACATAGAAAAACTGACTCAGAGCATGAGGAGGAAACAGCACTCAGAGTAACCAAGGATCAAATAGAAAAACTGACTCAGAGCATGAGGAGGAAACAGCACTCAGAGTAACCAAGACTCAAATAGAAAAACTGACTCAGAGCATGAGGAGGAAGCAGCACTCAGAGTAACCAAGACTCAAATAGAAAAACTGACTCAGAGCATGAGGAGGAAGCAGCACTCAGAGTAACCAAGACTCAAATAGAAAAACTGACTCAGAGCATGAGGAGGAAACAGCACTCATAGTAACCAAGACTCAAATAGAAAAACTGACTCAGAGCATGAGGAGGAAACAGCACTCATAGTAACCAAGACTCAAATAGAAAAACTGACTCAGAGCATGAGGAGGAAACAGCACTCAGAGTAACCAAGGATCAAATAGAAAAACTGACTCAGAGCATGAGGAGGAAACAGCACTCAGAGTAACCAAGGATCAAATAGAAAAACTGACTCAGAGCATGAGGAGGAAACAGCACTCAGAGTAACCAAGGATCAAATAGAAAAACTGACTCAGAGCATGAGGAGGAAACAGCACTCATAGTAACCCAGACTCAAATAGAAAAACTGACTCAGAGCATGAGGAGGAAACAGCACTCATAGTAACCAAGACTCAAATAGAAAAACTGTCTCAGAGCATGAGGAGGAAACAGCACTCAGAGTAACCAAGGATCAAATAGAAAAACTGACTCAGAGCATGAGGAGGAAACAGCACTCATAGTAACCAAGACTCAAATAGAAAAACTGTCTCAGAGCATGAGGAGGAAACAGCACTCAGAGTAACCAAGGATCAAATAGAAAAACTGACTCAGAGCATGAGGAGGAAACAGCACTCATAGTAACCCAGACTCAAATAGAAAAACTGACTCAGAGCATGAGGAGGAAACAGCACTCATAGTAACCAAGACTCAAATAGAAAAACTGTCTCAGAGCATGAGGAGGAAACAGCACTCAGAGTAACCAAGGATCAAATAGAAAAACTGACTCAGAGCATGAGGAGGAAACAGCACTCATAGTAACCAAGACTCAAATAGAAAAACTGTCTCAGAGCATGAGGAGGAAACAGCACTCAGAGTAACCAAGGATCAAATAGAAAAACTGTCTCAGAGCATGAGGAGGAAACAGCACTCAGAGTAATGAAAACCCAAAAGAAAAACTGTCCAAGAACATGAAACACAATTTTCTTGAGTCCAAGACTCAAAAGAATTCTCTAAGATCATGAGGAAGTAACACCGATATATCAACTAAGATTCAAGAGTGCGAGAAAAAGACCCAAGAAGAACTAAGAAACAACAAAATCCAGTCCTCCTCTGGGTCACACCTAGGATGCAAGTAGTAATGGACTACCAATTGGCCTAAACATGCTCTGCCTATGAATTTGCACACTCATAGCTACCATTGCCAGGTTTTAATGATGCTCACTGACTACAATATAAACTGCTGTAGCGCACATTTAACTTCAAGATTTTATCATACTTGCGATATATACCAATATCCAAAAGAAAGCACAACAATACATCTACCTCTACATCAACACCTGTATACAGAGAGAGAGAGAGAGAGAGAGAGAGAGAGAGAGAGAGAGAGAGAGAGAGAGAGACATAGAATTAGATAAGCTAGCATGCATGTTGGAGAATGGCTCCCATCCCATGTATGAGACGCTGGTAGCACTGGGCAGCTCCTTCAGTGACAAGCTGCTTCACCCTAAGTGTGTGAAGGAGTGCTATGGCATGTCCTTCATTCCTGCCTCTGTTAGACTGTACAAGCAGCACCACTCCCAGTGTAGTATGATCAGTACTCCATGTGCAATATAAATAAAATCTCCTCATAGTGTAAAGATTTTATTTTTCTGTAGAATTTTTTTTTTGTGCTAGTTTTGTGAAGGACACAGGATTTATAAGTTCAACTTAAACATAAGGCATATAATAATATATAGCATTAAAATATATTAAACCTTCAGTTGGACTCGGTTAAAATCAGAATGTAAATCTGGCAAGATTGAGAAGAGTCTGAGTACAAACACTATTGAGTCAAATACAAGTCCGAGGCAATAAAAAAAAATCTCAAGTCTCAGACCTGACTCGAGTAATACATCCCTACTCAGAGGTCAGCACATGCAAAGCAGTAGGGCTGCTGCTTGAGGATTCATATTAGAGTTCACCAATGCTGAACATGGTGTGAATTTCACATGCCAAAAGCACTGATCCACTGCAGACCAAACCTTATCGTATTAAAAATTACGACTAGAAGGAATAAAATGTGAAATAAGCAAAACTTTTGCTTTTATTTTTTTAAGATGATGTGATTGTGCAGTATGAGATGCCTCTGTTCTAGCTGTTGTTATGTGTTTTTAAATGGAATATGGAATGTTTGTTTTGATTGATGCGCATGTCAAAGATCTTCCACGTTTGCACTGGATTGCTATGTCTGCAAATTATTAGTGTTATTGTTATTTTCTATTTTTATTCTTATAATTGCTATTATGATAAATTATATTGATAATATAATATGATTGTTGAACTATTACAGTCTAATTTGTATACACTCCTACAAGACGGCAGATTGATCGGACAGGTTCACCAAAGACAAAACTGATGAACAGCAGAACTGTCATTTGAATTTTTGTGCCTTAATTTTATGATCAGATTTGAGCGTATGTAGCTTTGTGAATAAGGGCCAGTGTGAACATCCAGGAACAGTAACTGCCTTTGCTTATTCCCACTGGCTGTGAGGACATACTGTGCCTATTCAGTATTATTACAGTATTACAGAGATAATTACTTAATCAGCTTTTTATTGATTAGGCTGAGATCACTGAAGGTGGAGCTGTTCGCACTCTGGGAGAAGTGAGGGGCCAAGAGCTCAGCTAATGTCTAGCTAATGCTAATGAGGAAAAGGTGCTGATGCTGCTTATTTTGTGTACCGCTTTGACTTTTATCTTTGCTTTTAGACCTTCAGTGGGCACAATATGCTTGTCCAGCGTCCTGTGTGTGTTAAAGAGAGGAACATTCAAGGCCGGTATTTATAGAGTGCCTTCAATACTCTTATCTGTCACAGCTCAATGTCATCTCCCCAAACGTCCCCGCTTTGCCTCAAACAGTACATTTGTCCTGAGTCAAATATTGATTGACTGTATATAAATCCCTTCTCCAACACTGTGCTTACAGTTCAGACCCTGAAAAGGGTAGCAACCCAACTTCTTCTCTCCCTATATCAATTGTGATATCTGACCTTAAAGGGAAAATTCCACAAAAATGTCGGCATAATAAATCGTTAGGAAGTGAACAAAGTCAACAAAGTCTCTCTGTTCCAGAGAAACATGAGCCAGACCTATTCACAGTGGTAGTGATTTGTGCTAGGCATGTACCTCTAAAAGATCCCTCACAACAAAGGCTTTATATGAAATACTAACAGATATGTGGACTGTTTGACACACTGTTTTACAAAGGTTTTGAGATCATGTTCTGGTCTAAAATGCATTTTTTAGGTCCAGTCATGGAGGAGAGGTACAGTACCAATCAAAATTTCTTATATATATATATATATATATATATATATATATATATATATATATATATATATATGCAGGGTGTATAGTACCTAAAGAGAATGGAATATGTTTTCTGATTGACCCCTCTTCTACCATTATCAAAATTACACATAAAAACTTGGAAAATCCATGTAGGTCCTCTGGTCATTTTGGAGGGTAGATAAAACGGCTATAATTGTGTTGTAGACATCATGACCCCTGGTCCTGATCATCACTACTGTTGGTCAGTTTCTCTACAATGAACTATTTCACCGCAGACTTCTCTGAATGACTTTGGTCATATCTCTATGAATGAACTGGGCAGACATTTTCAAAATAATCAGTGGGATTCCCCTTTAAGGTATCAGCCGATACAAAGAACCGACCTGATGCCAGTGCTCTGCTCAAGCAGTTGTGTTTAAACAAAACTCTTCAGGCAAAAGTTTGGGCGCCCCCGGTCAAATGACATGCCGATTTTAATAAAGTCAACACATCTACAGAGAAGGCACTTCTGCACATGTTAATGCACGATAACTATTTCTTTGCTGATTATACTTTGGCTCTGTTCTCTGTAAAAGCGTCCTTCTTGAGTGATCTGGTTATAAGTGGACAGTGAGATGCGTAGCAATTCACACCTGTCATGTTCGTGTGCCTCGAATGCGTCTCCAGTGATCAGATTTCCTGAATGGAGGAACTTCCCACATTTACTATGTCGGTCTTACACTTGTCGTCAGACAAAAGTGTGCTGCAAGTCTGTGTACGTGTAAATGAAGGGTCTTTTACAAACATCTAAACCAAACGAATAGCTAGTGCAACTTGTACATAAACAGTAGAGGAGGCGTGAAATGAAGCTTCGCAGCTGCTTTTGTCTCTGCTGTGATGATGCGTTTGACAGAGATGGTTCTTCAATGTTGTTGATGACACATCAAGATGCTTAAGCATTCACACTACAAATGTTATGTGGTCATATTTGTCCCTGACCTCCTCTGAAGATGGCTTGAGTGATCAGGTCAGAATGTGTCTCCAAGACGGACTTGCAGCCCGTTCACACCTGCAGGCTTAGAAAATCAATGAAACGTCATGTGACGGCTGTAAATATATAGGGCAGGCTGTAGTGGATGCCATGCATCAAAATATACATGGAAAAAATATGAAACACACATATACATTACAACGCAAACAGGTCCAGTCGCTAAGATTTCCCTCATTTTTAGTTGCAATGTGCTTTGACAAACATTCTTAGTGTTGCGCTTTGTATCCTGTGGGTTTAATATATTAAAGCTCCAACACATAACTCAGTGTGTGTGGTAAATGATTGGAAAATTGAATATGATCAATCTTGATTTTATAAAATCTATCTTCCTGATGTTGGAGGCCAGTCATTTAAATGTTTCACAATAATGCAGTTAGGATGTTGTTTCAGGCGAATTGCAATCTTTCTTCTTTGGCTTGGCAGCCTCATTACTCTTTGTCTATTCTGCCAGTCTGATTGCTTTGCAAATTGAATTTTCTGGAAAACCAAGGTAAATAGAGGTTTTGGCCATATTATTGGAGAATGTAAATTTTGAACCTGAAGAACGATCAGCGATGTTCAACTTCAACTTCCATTAGCCAACAGCAAAATGTAGACAGCACTTCATTTGGGGGGAGGGGGGATGGGGGGGTGTGTAAACACATCCTGACATTTTTGCTTATCTCTGCACCTTAAAAGATAAACGAGATTGTGATAGACATGAGTCAGATGCAGAGCTATCTTCTGAACACATGACTAAACTGAGACTCAATAAATATCACTACATTTAGCGAGTCGCTGACTTTGGCTAGGCTGAGATGTGCTACATGATCTTTTTTCCCTTTCATTTTAGTGTTTTTTTTACAGCATTAACTCACTGTAGGCGTTCAGTTTACTTAAATCTGATTATCCGTTAACACTGTCAGCTAAGATGTGCAGGTATTCATTCAATGTTACCCAAAACTGCCCAAAAACTGCATATTTTACATAAATGGTGTGTAAAATATACCATTAAAAGTGCATTCATTAGTACTGTATGTAAAATATAGTATATTGTGGTTTTGAATGCAACCATTGTTTAATTCAGCACTTTGTGCAGTGTTTGTTTATTTAGGACATACCTGGTCACAGTTTTTACAATATATTGCTAGCTGATTTCTCCAAACTCATCAGGATAGGGTTTAACCCCCTACGTAGGATTTGATAACTCCCCATGTTATGATTACAAAAGGGGGCATTACTGCTTTTTGTGTTTGGCGGTGTTTGGAGGGGTGTTGAGTGGTTGTGTTGCCACATCACCTTATATCTGTATGATCATTAATAAATGATGAGCTGTGACTTTAATACCAAAGTGAAAAAGAAGTAATAATATGTCCCCTGGAAAAAAAGGGGGGGGGTGGCCAAGTGAGGTGTTTTTACACTCATCTTGTATTTGTTATATTGATATATTCATGTTTTTCTTTATATTTTTATATCTGTTATCTTTACGTACTGTTAAGCTCTCCTTTCCTCTGTTAACGTGTGTGTGTTCTGTTGAGGGCCTCTTGTATAGTCCGTCTTCTATAGAATAGCATGCCAATCGTATGAGACATTTAAGCTTTTCCAGATGTTTTCTAATGGGGATGTATGGATGTATGTGCGTCCATTCAGCATATAAGAGCAGAGGCAGTTTGAAAAAGTTAGAGATCCCACATTCGGCCTTCGGGACTCTCACAGGGCTTTAACACGATCTTATTCATTTGAAATAAAGTTGTTCATGTTTAAATCCAGATAGTGTCTACAGAGCTTTCGTCTCCCCACCTACACAACGGAGAATAAACAACACAAGGAATGTTGGCCCGGGAATAAAAATAAATAAATAAGTAAATGAATGGATGAATGGATGAATGAATGAATGAATGAATAGAGCGGAGCATTTCACATCAGCCCGCTGTGCAGGACTTTGTCCGTCTTGCTGACTGACTCATGCAGAACTTTAAGGGAGTGGCCCTTTAAGAATATCTGATGGCGAGTACTTTTACTGGAAAAGAAATAAAGAACGCTTCTGTTTTCACTCAGGTTGCAATGAATGTGTTCATTTCCACCCTTTAAGAGTACCGACCGCTTTTATTTATTTATTTGTTTGTTTGTTTGTTTGTTTTCGCCGGTAGGGTCTCCTTCCTCCGCCTCGTCTCGCGCTGCGGCCGTCCTCACGCGCAGAGCGGAACCATCGGCAGGGCGCGCTGCTTAGTTCAGTGCTCGACAACGGAGCGTAAACAGAGAGACACCGCGCGGCAGCAGCGATGTGGTGGCTGTCCTGCTTTCTGCTGCCCGTCGTCCGACTTTATCTCGCCGGACTTAAAGTTCTCCTCTACCAGCTCCTCAACAGGTCCTTCGCCTTACCAGGTCAGGAGCTCTCAGTCCGCGCTGAACCTCCGGCTCAGCCTTTCTCCCCGTTTCTCTGAGTGAGACGCTGCTCCCTAACTTTAGTCGACGGTGTGTGTCAGAGTTCCTGTCACTTCAGCGATACGGCAGGAATGTAGAGTCGTTTAACCTTAACTTATGAGCCAGAAATAGCTTCGCTGATCTCGTTTCCCGCTCCATGTCGAGTATTTTTGTCTGTTTTAACAGTTTTAACCCGGTAATGTCGTTGGAGTAGCTTGCTCGCTGTTAGTGAGCTGACAGAAAAAGTAACTGCCCGTCTCCTGGCAACTGTCTCACATCTGCCTCTGCCTGTACACACGCGTGACACATAAACATCGCTTTGTGTCCTTTAGTTTTACTGTCTGCCTTGATACACCAACCTATTTAGCTATAAAACATGTGAAATATGATGTAGAGCTAATGTTAAGCCTTCTTAGGAGCTCAAATGTGTAGATTTTTTCCATCTTTGACAGGATTCGTCAGGCACATGATGCTCAACCTGTCGCACAGAATAAACAGAGAAATTTTTTATTTTTTTTTTAAACAAATCATGAAAATTGCTGCCTAAAAACTGTCATTAACAGTGCCAAACCATGTTAACAGTCAGTGTAATAGTCAGTTTAGGCTGAAATCTCTAGGAAATCACCCTTTGCATTCCCTTGTGTCACAAACTCAGTAATAAAAATAAAATACAAATGGTTACCAAGATGAGAAAGTCTATTTTTGTGGTAGTAAACAACTGAAGCTGTAGAGGACAAAAATGATACCTTGACTTGAAAAAGTTCAAAGTAGCGTGTTCATTAAACAGTCTAGGGAGGTCAACCTCTGGCCTAAATTCCAAACAAGTACTTATGCAGCCTCCTCCTAAGACTTTGAATGAAAGAACGGCTTGTGGCTTCTGTACTAGAAGCTACTAGAACTGTTTTTTTCCACTGATTGTAGACCAGCATGCTGTTTCTCTTGGAGATACACCTTCCTGCATAGATTTGTTTGAACCCGAACCGTCTACACCGGATCTACTGAAAGTCTTCAGAGGACACAGATAAGCAATGTGATAATGTTTGTTAAATCTGGGTCAGAACTAAACCTGTCTTGTAGATAAATCTCCAAAAGGAGCAGTTGTGGCAATGTGGGAATGGAAAAACTGGTTTGGGGTCAGTATGAAGAAGCAGTTTCAGTACAGCAATTCATGGAAACGAGGGATTAGATACGCTACACAATGGACTTCTGTTCACAGCATTAGTGCATTAGTGGAGTATTAGTACCAGGAAAAATTAGAAATCTATGAAGAAGGCCATGTATACTTGCCTGTAACCAGTTGAATTAACAATACATAGTTGTTTAATCATTAAGCAGCATAACACAGTGAGCTTTTGTTTGCATATAAGTTTAGATCTTATAGTAATAATTAGACAAAAAATCCAAGACAAAAAATATCCAATTATCACCAAACTGTGGAGTACTCTATAAATCAAGTTTGGACTTGCAGTTCTGATTAAATGTGATCTCTGTGGACTATTGACGCAGTGTAAATTGTGCTACAGAAATGTCTGAACTCAAGCTTAGGCCTATGTAAAGTAAAACAAGACTCAAAACCAAATATGTTCACTACTTAGATCCGTTTTATGACTGTTAACTGACCAAAAATCTTTTTTTCCCCCAACTAAAAGTCGATTAATCATACCCCCCAACTCCAGAAAAGCATATTGTGTATCTTCATAGTGATGAAACACGAGCATATTGCCCACCCCAGTCTACGGTGCTAAAATATCTGTATTTTATTCATTTTTCGTAATCCTTATTCTTATTCATTTTTATTCATTTTTTGTAATCCTATAAAATGTACATTTTCTGTTATTTTCAGGGAATTGCGATGGTGAATTTGTTTATCTCTGGTTACATTGAGTGTGAAGCATAATAGACAAGCAAAAAGCAGTGCTGACGTTGGCAGTATTAGTGATATCAGTAACATTAGCACATAGCAAACTATGAAATATGAATAAGCAAAGAGCATCAAATTAGCAAAAGCTTCATTAAAGTAGTTAAAGAACTCTGACCAACTGCCTGTTTTGTTACAAAGAGTGTATTTGCATTGGATTTCTCGACGACTAAACATGGAATTTTCTAAAATTTCCACTGTTGCGCCTTGTTTGCTACAAAATATTCCAAACTCTGTCCTGTTTTTCCACTGAATGTCACTCTGAAGTACAAGGCTGTTAAAGAAGTTCTATACAAATGACATAGCATGCAAGTAAGTCTGCTACTAAACTATTGTATAATAATACCATCTCTACTCTACTACTGCTAAAGTTGCTTGACTATCAAAGCATGAGTTATTTCGGTGAATTTGCCAGTCTTATGACGTTAGTTCAGAAAGTGGTAGCATGCAAATTCATATTTCTTCGAGTGATTTTAAAAATGTTCATAGGCCAAACTGGATCAGGGTTAGAACATCTTTGTTTACCACAGGGAACAATAACAGCAACTTAGAAACATGACATTTGTTTTTGTCTTGGAGAAACTCATCTTAGACCCAAAGTTCCTAATATGGACATGGCTCCATCTGCAGGAGATAGCCTCAGTGGTCTATTAACAAAATAAATAAATGCACGTATTTGACTGATATAATTATAGTTGACCAAGAAAGCTACTACTGATGAGTTGACTTTGAGGGGGTTTCCTGTCTCTGTCTTTTGATTGTTTGGTCAGAAGCAGGTGAGTTTTTGGATTAACTAATTTCTAATCCCCAAAAATCGGCCAAAGCTTCAGAGAGTGATTGCTGTGGCAGAGTTTTGAAAATGTGCAGCAATTTAATGCTGATCCTTAATCATCCACAATCTGGCGCTAATGGCAGATACATCCTGGCGTTGAAGCGAAATTAAAGAGAAGTGGGTCAGCACACAGTGTTATCAGTACATTGTCTTTTGCTCACTGTAGGACTGATGCAATTAATAAACTACAACTTCTTGCACTCTGACCCTTGCATTTCCTAGAGACATTGCATGTTAGAGTCAAGGGATGGGCCTTTGTGTAGCAGTGAAAGATGCAGTGATAGTCAGTGTCTTCATCCATCTCACAGACACCTGTGCTTCTCCGTTCCTTTTCAAGGGTCCCAGTGAGATAGAGAGCATGTCCTTGATCAGGAAGGCCAGAGCCAATTTGAAAAGGGGGGTCATCATTATTTTCCTCTAATGTTCCTTTTGTCCTGTTCTCTCTGCCTTCATTCTGTCCCTGCCCAGTTTTGCCCAGACAGGATGGAAGGGTTGCCATAGTGACGGGAGGAGCCAGAGGAATGGGCCTTGAAACTTCTCGACACCTGGCGGGTCTGGGCATGCACGTGGTCATCGGTAAAGTGTCAGCTTGTACTTTTCTGACCTAATCCCACTCTGGTCACTCTGCTATGACTCTTATGATTTGATGCTGATTAGTGTAGTGGGTAACATTGTGGCTCCCCATGTGGCAGACTGGGGTTCAGTTCTCTGCCTGGGCAAACACATCATGCTATGCCAATAAGCAGGGGTTAATTTGGTGGTCTCCAGTGTGGAAATAGGGGGTTTTCTGCACTGATATCATGACAGTCCAATTAGACCTAACACCCAGTCTGTTTCAGGCTTAATGACCTAATAAAGTCAGATCATTTATTTAGTTTTCTTTTTTTTTTTGGTTAGTTTTGTTATCAAAATAAGATCTGATTCATTTCTGGCAAGGATGAAAGTCACACTAAATCGAGGGGAAGTGTTCTGAAAAGCTATTTTTAAAGGTTTGTTCTTCAGGTCTGTTTATCATATTGGATAATTAATTATTAGAAATTTATGAAGACTGTAATGGAAACAAGTTACATTTTCATCAAGTTGCAGTACCAGATCTCAGGTCTATTTACCGTTTAGAAGGACCAAAGGTGCCAGAGCTCCATTTGTTCTGGCCTTATTTAACCCCTGCCAGTAAGAGCCCTTGGACAAGACTCCTAATGCTAATGCTACTTACTTCTGTAACATAATTAACCTGTAAGTCATTCTGGAAAAATGAGCAAAATGTAAAATGTACATCTTAGATCAGGTTTAGCTTGAGTGAACTGACTTCAGATCAGGGTCCTCACAATAGCATTGCAAAAATTAAATTAAATATAATTTGTGTAGAAAAACAAAATCTCATGTATAGGGCTGCCCACCGCTCCGGGCAAGTGTGCTTACTGCCCCCTAGTGTGTGTGTGTGTGTGTCTATTCACTAGTGTGCATGTGGTGTTTCACTTCACGGATGAGTTAAATGCAGAGGTGGAATTTCCCCGTTTGTGGGATTAATAAAGTATCGCTAAACTTATACATGCACATCATATATATATATATATATATATATATATATATATATATACACACACACATACACACACACATATATATATATATATATATATATATATGATTAAGTCACTTGTGAGTAAAGCATAGCTTCTAAAGGGATCCAGTCAGATCACACACTCTTACTCTCTAGTGTTCTAAACTGCATTTAAAAATAATAATTGACTTAAAATTTACTTACATTTTTTCACCACTTTTGTTGGTATGGTAGTTGTAGAGCAGCTCCTGCACTGTGCTAATAGTGTGCAGAGGAGATGCTTCTCTCACAACAGCAGTGGTAAAAAGAGTGGGGTTTTGTCTAAATATACAGATCTGCTGTTTGTGCTGGTTAATTAGAAATGAAAAGAAGAAAAACAAGCTGATATTCCTGCCGAAAGCTGATACATGATGGAGCTGTAGACAGTGTGGTGTCTGTAGACATGGTGGTCCTCTGATAAGTATGACTATACCTGAGATGATTCATCAAACTTTCTGCGTGTCTTGGTAGTCCATACTCTCATTGCACATGTTGCACTGAAAGTTTTTTTAATCATCTTTTTATTTTAAGAGCTCCCAGCTATGTTTTCTCTCTGAGGTATCTCTGTTCTTTTGGCTTCAGTGGCCCAGTGAAAAGTGGCAGTGCAGTTTGTTACTCTGAGGCTAAAGTTTCTAAACTAAACCAGTTATTATATATATTAAGATTTTCCATATAATAACAATAACTGTTCTGTTCAAATGCCTTAGCTGTTTAAATCAGTGGCTTAAAAATGACACAGATTTCACATAATAAATAGAGAAATGAATACCGATGTGCTCGAGTATTGTATTGATACAGTGCAGCCATATTAAAAAGTCTACTTATTTTACAGCACTCTGTAGAAATGTCTCAATATTTGTTAAAAAAACACAGTTGTATGCAAAGATTTGGACAGGCCAAATGACATGTTTTTCTAAGTGAAAGTAAGTTAACACATCCTCACAGAAAAGAATTTCTTTGTATTTATTACAGTTTCTATTTATTTGCTTAGTTTAACATATTGAAAAAAATATAAAACAGCATGTTAAACATGCCATAGCTTTGTCACAGGCCGTTTTTATGTTTCACTCCCCCACACTGCTAAATTCATGAGTAAACAAGTAGTAATTGTGCATTATAAAGTGCAGAAGTGTGTTCTCTGTGGAGGATGTGTTACTTATTTTAACTTAGAAAATCATCTCAATTTGTCATCACATTTGTCCAGGGGAGCGTGTGTCGTGATATCCAGCGTGATACTGTGATCTTGGACACTTTGAAATAATGTCACTGAATTTTAGTCAAGCAAGTTTCAATTTTATCAGTTTTTTTATATGTTCTGGTTCACAAGCTCCTGCTAGTCTGTTCTACATTTGGTTAAGAATAAAGCTTGTGGCATCTAGAGCAGTTCACCTGATGCTTGGTTGGATTGTGTAGTGGGTAACTCCTCTGCCTTCTATGCTGTAGACTGGGGTTCAATCCCCACCAGGGCAGCACCCTATACTATATACCAATAAGAGTCCTTGGGCAAGACTCCTAACACTACCTTGGCCTACCTGTGTAAAAAACTGATCAAATTGTAAGTCACTCTGGGTAAGAGTGTCTGCCAAATGCCGTAAATGTAATCACATGTTATCTTTTATTCATGATCAGCGTGTTACAGTTGTGGGGTAAACTAATCTGTTACCCTCCCAAATAAAATACTTCAGTTAATATGAGGACATTGTTTGAATTTGAATGATTTTGTTTTCAAAAACATTACAGATCACTTCCAAGAATTTTCCTTTTTTAACATGTTGATGGCAGTGGAGAAATATCAATGCTATATTATGATTAATACAACCTTTATCAAAGACATAGAAATGTCTTTTCCATTATGTGTCCACTGTTACTCTTTTCAAAAATCTATTATTTAAATATATATGTTGCAAATGGAATCAAGCTCAACAGAAAAGCAGCAACACCTCTGCTAATGTACAGTACACAGATTAATAAAGCTTTGTGTTAGTAAATACAAAACTGGTCCCTGGGCATGATGTTTTTCAACAGTGTTTGAAAGTATTAAAGCAGTTTCTGATTGGGGCTTTTGAAGCTTAATCTGGACACACAAAATCCCAGAATTGATTTACTGCCACTAGTCAGATTTTATGGAGGGACACCTTCATTCCTTGAGATTTCTTCAGAAGACAGCGTGACCTAAATAGAGTGAACGCAAATCCCCAAATCCTTCAAGATTTCCTTTTGCTAACTTGACAGCCTTTCCTCAGTCACGTCCAGGATTTAGTTGTGTATGCCTGTGTGGATGTATATGTGCTTATATTTCTCAACCTATGTCAGGAGGTTCAGTCCTACATTGTTTGTTTTCCTAGAGTAGAGTAGAGTCTCCTGCATGGGTTAGAATTTTCCCCACTAACATTTTCAAACACGTGAAGGGCTTGATCATTTAAAAATAGTTTAGCAGGAAAATTACAACCCCTTTTTCAAAAAAAGTTGGGATGCTGTGCAAAATGTAAATTAAAAACAAAATGCAATAATGTGCAGATCATTTAAACCCTGAATTTCATCAAAAAAAGTACAAAGACAACAAATCAAATGTCGAAAACTGAGAAACTTTATTGTTTCTTGAAAAATATTTGCCCATTTTGAATTCGATGCCAAAAACATGTTGCAAAAAAAGTTTATCCGGGGGCATGTTTACCACTGTGAGTGTCTAGTGGTGAGTCTAGGACGTTTAAATAAGTATTGATGTTTCTGAAAAGGGTGGCATATAAAAAGCAGCACATGTTCCTTAAAAATGTGTATCTTTCAGTCTTTTTGGTACCATTACAGATGTGCAAGGTACCCGTGCCATGGACGCTGAACCAACCCCCCCACCCCAATACCGTAACAGATCTTGGCTTTTAACTTGCTTGGGCCAAAGAACACCATGCCTGTTATTTCCACAACCAAACTGAAAGATTTACTTGTCAGACCACAATACATTTTCAGCATCAGTCCATTCAGATTAGCTTTTTTTTTTTAGCTACTTCTTCTTCTTCTTCTTCTTTCGGCTGCTCCCTTTAGGGGTCGCCACATCGGATCATCTGCCTCCATCTTGCCCTATCTACTGCCTCCTCTACCTTTACACCAACCATCTCCATGTCCACCTTCACTACATCCATAAACCTTCTCTGAGGTCTACCTCTTCTCCTTCTACCCGGCAGCTCCATCTCCAACATTCTTTGACCAATATATCCACTATTCCTCCTCAACACATGTCCAAACCATCTCAACCTGGCCTCTCTGGCTTTATCTCCAAACTGCTCCACCTTCACTGTCCCTCTGATCTGCTCATTTCTAATCTTGTCCATCCTTGTCACTCCCAACGAAAATCATCTTCATCTCCGCCACCTCCAGCTCAGCCTCCTGTCTTTTAGACAGAGCCACAGTCTCCAAACCATACATCATAGCAGGACGCACTACTGTCTTGTAAACCTTCCCTTTCACTCTTGCTGCTATCCTTCTGTCACACATCAGCCCTGACACCCGTCTCCACCCACTCCATCCTGCCTGCACTCTCTTCTTCACCTCTTTTCTACACTGTCCATTGCTCTGGATGGTTGACCCAAGATATTTGAAGTCATGCACCTTTATGACCTCTACTCCTTGCATCTTCACCTTTCCACCTGCCTCCCTCTCATTTATTGCCCTATTTTATTCATTTATTTTATTTTTTTAATACATTTTTGGTAAAGTGGTGAGCCTCTCATCCTTGCTAAAAAAAGGACTAGGCCTTTCTGGAAAACTCTTGTTTCTGCCCCAGTATGTAAAATGCAAATAATTGTAATGTAGATTTACATTCTGGAGTGGTAATTCTGAAATTGAAGTTTGTATCCTGTTTAAGTTTAGACATGAAACTCTTCATCTGTAATTCTTAGATATGCTAATGAGAATGCCTCTCTGCAAATTAGCATTCAGAATTTGATCTGTCAACAAGCAAAATACAACATCAGCATAATGTTGCTGTACATAAAAAACAATTTAAAAATATAGAAACTTAGAGTATTGTTTCTATTTGTTTATCATGTTGTAATTTAGAAAGCAACTGATGTCTGTTAAATTGCTCATCAGTATTCCTCAGTTTTAGAGTGAGTGAATGTTGGATTGTGTAAAGAAAGTGACTGTAGAAAGTTAATGAGCAGGTCTCATGCAGTAATGACGTACTTTCTCTCCTGACCTGTTCATTTGAATGCAAAGAGACAGAACACTGCGGCTACATGTTCATATCATATTCTTAACAACAGGGACTACTAGACTCTGAAGTTTCTGACTGGTACCCTCGGGATCACAGATTAAAATTCAGGAGCACTTTCTGGGCTAAAAAATGTTGAAACTGCAATCCTATATCTGCCTATAGTCCTGTTTTATAATTCCAGAGGTTCCTGTCAGGCTTTTTTCCTTCAGCTTCTAAGGAGGGGTTTATTTTGTTCCTCTCAGTAGTCCTTTCTCATGCTCTTAGGATGTTTTTCCTTTCCAGTCTTGGTTCCTTTCAGGGGCTCTTCTGCATGTTCTTAGAGGGTTTTTCTTCATGCTTTTACAGTGTTTTCACTTTGAGTATTTGTTCTTCTCAGTGTTTCTTTCTTCTCCTCTTAGAGTTTTTCCTTAGTCTTACCTCCTCTCAGGTTCTTGTGGTTATGGTGTTTTTCCTACCCCTGATGCTCACTGAGGTATGGACCCACGTTTCTGTAAAGGGCTGTGTTTGAAAAAGGACCATGGATGTGAGCAGCAAGCTGAGGGTGCTGAAATTTTTAAGCCGCGTACAACGTGCATACCGAATGTTTTTTTTTCTTCATTTGAATTGTTTGGATAATTTACATTAAATAGACCAACAAATCATGAATAATTGCTGTAATATAGGGAGACACAATATTATGGCTTTGCATACAGATTTTTGCCAAACTGTGCAAAAAGTGAGTTAAATTTAAACTTCGCTGGGCAGCTGTCAATCAGATCAGCAATTTTATTCAGGTGTGATGCCCATAGTCAAGCTGCACCCTGAAACCAGCACTAAGAAGATGCAATATTTAAGCCCATGAATGAGTTCACTATTGCCATCACAAATAAATCTGCCACTAAGTTTTATGAATTTGGTCCCTTTTTCATATATACAGTAATATCAACTAGAACAGTTATATGGACAGATTAAGAAAAGAACAGCAAGTGCCAATCACCAAAAAAAAAAAATCTAAAATAAATAAATAAATAAGTGCAGCTGTATCAGTGGATGATGTGTTTGAGTGTGTTTATGCTAATCATCCATTCTTGTTTCTTTCTGCTTCTTAAAGCTGGAAATGAGGAAGATGAGGGTCTTGCTGCGGTGAAGAAGATTCAGCAGGAAACAGACCAGGGGAAAGGTACAGTGGCACAGTTGCACATTTCAGTTTGAACCGTGCACTCGGTGAGAATACCAAGGCTTTAGGCAGCACTGCATTACATTTCAATGTGTCTGAGAGACAGACAGGAATATCACAATAAAAAGACTTTACTTCATATTTATGCTATCTTGAGTCTGTCATCAGCAAGCGTGATGTGGTAAGATTTGATTGCCACTTTGTTCTGATATTATTGTCAACTTTTAAATGTGAAGCACTACATGTACTTGACTCTACTCTCACACTCAATGACTCACCTGTTCAGAAGACTGAAGGTTCTCCACAAGAATGGAGCTTTTGTTTTGCATAATTGCAAGGGAGGAAACTGGCATGGGTCAGTAGTGACTGTAAATGAGTGGAAAGCATGAGAGCAGTTAAACGGGGAAGCCAAAATGTCTCTGACACCCTTTACTGGCTGGCTTTTAAACAGTTTATAACTTTGCTCACATGCATGTAAGTGAGTGAGGAACAAACATGTTAAGTTTCATGTGTCACTTATTTTGGCAGGTCTGTGTTAAAAGCTGTTTTTTTCCCACTTAAGATAATAAAACATTAATCTTTCAACCCTAGCTTCCAGTCACAAAGTGCCTGCACTTTCAGTAAAAGTCCTGAAATGATATTAAATAGGTCCAGCAATAGGTGCAGAGGTACACTACAGAGCTTAAAGTATGTGGACACCTGAACACCTGTATGAGCTTGCTGGACATCTCATCTACAACTGTGGGCATTAATATGGAATTGGACCTCTCTTTGCAACTTTACAAGCCTCAACTCTTCTGGGACACCTTTCCACAAGATTTTGAAATGTATCTTTGGGAATTTGTAACTATTTCAGGCTAAAGAACATTTGCGAGGTCAGACAGTGATGTTTGATGAGAAGTCCTGGCTCAAAATCAACATTTCAATTCGTCCCAAATGTTCTGTGGAGTTGAGGTTGGGGCTTTGTGCAGGCCAGTGGAACTCCAGTATGCGATATGGTGACTATTCTCATGTGCTATGCAGTTCCACACTCGGCAGTCCTGCTCTGTGAGTTGCTTCCATATCACATTAATAGCACTTACAGTTGACAGTGGCTGACCTAGCAATACAGAAATTTCATCAAGTGACATGAGCCATGTTTAAAGTCGCTGAGTTCTTCAGCATTACCCATTTTACTGCCATTGTTTGTCTAAGCAGATTGCTTGATTTTACACCCCTGTTAACAATGGATGTGGCTGAAACACCTGAACTCAATAATGGGAACTCAATATTGGGACACTCAGGAGGGGTGTCCCAATATTTTTGGATACAGTGTATTTCAGGCTAGGTTTGTTACAGCATTGGATCGAACAATACTGAAACTGGGTTCGGAATCAGAGCTGTTTCTACTCAAACTGTACACGTACGCTTTGTGTACTGCTCCACATCCTCCATCTTCTCCACCAAAGCTGTTTTTGTTATTTTTCCCCTCCTTTCCTGTCTGTTAGTTTGAGGGCTGAGAGCTGAGGGTATTAACTGTCATGTGCACAAACAGAGATGCAATGTGAGCAAGCCCAGAAAGATGATGTTTGATGAATTTGCCTTCTAGAAAAAGTGAGTGAGAAGTGATGCAGCGAGCAGGAGGGGGGAGGCGCACACTTGTGTGTAAAGAAAAATGAGAGTAAAATGTTTGATGAATGTGCAGACGCTGAATAACGTTGTCTCTCTGCCAGTCTCATTGTCATGCAGATGTGATATGGAGAGAGGCGCCGTGGAGATGAAGGAGAGAGAGTGAGAGAGAGAGATGCAGCCTCCACTGCTTAATCTCTGTGAAGGGAGCTCGCGCTAGACAAGAAATAAATATGTTTGTGTTTGACACGGCACAGCCCAAAACAGCTGCTGCCTTCTTGGGGTATGTGTGTGTGTGTATATGTGTGCTTCCACCCCCGTGCACACTACAATCCGTCACGCTGCCACTCTGCAACGGGCTAATGATGTCACTCAGTCAGGTTAAACCACCTGTAGCGGAAAATGTTGCTCAAGCTTCCAACATTATTCACTCGTCATCTTCACAGCGGGAGTGATTCTGAACCAGCAAGAAGTGAATACATAAAGCCAGCTAACGTTTCAGCTCACTTCAGCCATTCACCAAGCAGGTGAAATCAGTATTTAATATGCAAACTTTTAAAAATCATTACTAGAGATAGCACCACAGGTTAGCAGTGTCAGGACGATAGGAGCAGGGAATTATACTGTCACTGAAAAAAAAAAACCCTTCATTAAAAAAGCTGTCCCACATTTAATTTCACTACTGAATCACAAATGCCGTGTCCCTTAATCAAATGGTCCCCTAATCACTACACCGCACATTCAAAAATCTGGATCACACTATTATAGTGGACAGAATTCATGATGGTAACAATTTTGAGACACTACGTCATATGGCTTTGCTCCTTACTGTGCAAAAGCATCGTATAAATATTATAAAGCACATGCCATAACAAGTCTGAAGAGAGGGCTTTAGAGACACTGCCACTGTAGCTGGGCTCGCTAATCCTACACTAGTGTACATTGGTCATACACTACTTGTCACGCTGCATTGTGGGATTTGAGTGCACTGGATCCTCTGTACTATGTTTTCGGACACCACTACAAAATACATCAATCTCGAAATAGTGCCCTATATAGTGAAAAAGGCGCAGTTTCAGAGTTGAATAGTTTTAGTCCATAGACGGAGCCTTATTTAACCCACACCTGTTTTTTTAGAGCAAAAGTGAGAGAGAATGGGGGAAAAATATAAATATATTACTCTCAAAATGTGTGTACAATTGTTCAAAGCTGTGTTTGCTAGTCAGTTATGCTCAGAAAAGCTAAAATCATCACAACCAAATGTTTTGGCAGTGTTATGACTGTTGGTAGTGACAAATGGAATGTAATTTTTTTTAATCAAATAAATATAATTAAGTTATAGGGTTATTCAAAGGAAATGGATTTCAGTCTAAAGTCCAAATTGGTTAAAAGTCTGAAAAGTGTCCTCAACTTTAAGTCAATTTTTAAAAAAGACCCATAAATCGGTGCTGCAAAAAACCTTTATAATTACAAATGCTGCTGTAATAATTGATTGTTTTAAATGATACACATCTCAAATGTGGGAAAGTTGCACATTTCTAGTGTTGTTTCAGAGCTCTTTACAGTAGTTTTAGTGGCAATTTTTCCTACTAGAAGTTGACATACTATGCTCTTTCCACCACATTCACAGCTGGCAAACATGATAATCCTGAAGTGCACCCACCCCAGCTGTCTCCTTGCCTTTTGTCCAACTGTCACTTTCCTCCTGAGCCCACAACTGGATCATGGTCTACTGAGTGATCACGCTGCAGCGTTCGTTGACAGAAATAATGTCACGTAAAGAATCTGGTAGCTCACCAAGCTCCTGCTCTGCCACAGAAGTCTGTCTATGTTAAGCATGATTCGGCTCAGTGGGTGAGGGCGGTGAGTGACTGAACCAGGGCAGCATGCTGGAGGCACCCATATATATTTATACACGCACTGATCTGCTCCCCCGTAGTCCGTGTTTTGACACGGCGAGGGGGGCGCAGGAGCTATCAGTGTGACACATGGCATTACATTCTGGCTGCTGTACAGGGACAGCACTCTAGACAGGGACATGGATTCTAGGGCCTGACTGATGTATCGTTTGACTGATAATATCGGTTGATATTTAGGTCCTGTGGATTTACCGTTATCATCGTAGTTTGCTAGTTAGCTCAGATTAATAGTTCCACAGTTGAGGACTCAAAACTGTTTGGACACGCCTGGTCACATGTCAAAGGCTGTGTTGATTTTCTAAGTGAAATTAAGCTCTACAGAGAACATACTTCTGTACATGTTAATATACAAATACTGATTATGTTCTGACTAGCGACAACTAAATGGCTGCAGAACTAGCCCTTTTGAATCCATGTGTTTTGTGATGTCATGAAAACCAATGCATTTACACCCTCCTCTTCAAACTACAATGGATTATCTCCACCTATTCACACTGAAGTTATAAGGAGTGTTTCGGCTTGGACTGCTTTTTGTGAATGAAGCACAATACAGGGCAGCGAATCATTGCAGAGCTCATTTACATATATAAGTCTTAAAAGCAGAGTAACAAAAACTGTTTTAATTAAGGAATGAAGAAAGGTTTGAAAATGGTCATGTACAAAAATAGATTTTTTGGTTCATAAAACCAAACAAACATCATCAACAGAAAATATAAAAAGCAAAAAAAAGTGACTTAGGCCAAAACAATGATTTTAAAATTAATAACTTAAATAAAAACAAAAAAACCTTGATGCTTTCCTACCTATTCTCTCCCAAGCAGACATCTGCTGTACGTGTGGTCAGAGTATGTTTTTAGAGCGTGTGTTGTGCGTTAGCAGCCAGCTGGCTACTCCAGTGGAGAACAGACCTCAGCACAGTTGGGTTCTTTCCAGAACGTGCTCCCTCACGCTGGCCGAGCTGGTGTTTTGGAAAAGGGCCGCCGACAGCTGACTGCTGGGTGATCGAACCCCCTATGTGTGATGCAATTACTTTGGTTCCCCAACATGAATCAAGCACATGGTGTGTGTCAAAGATTCACACAGTTTGGATTATGGCTGCGTGATGTCGACATAGAATGCAGTGCTCGCTGAAGTTGTTTGATGTTGCAATGACTACGTTAGAGTGATAAAAGTGAAAACACTGAGAATCAGACATGCACTAATTAAAGACTCGTTTTTAGATGTGTAATTATACAGAAATCCGACTAACATTTAATAAAAGCAGTATTCACGGTGTGAAAAAAAATGATATAAAATAGCTGCTTATGTCACAAGTGCAAACACAGGCCTGTGCATTAGCCAGTGATAATAAGAAAACTGAACAATAAGCTGGAAACTAAACATAATACACATGTCTGAGTTATAAAAAAGGAGTTGTTCAGGGAACAAGTCATGGAAGAACATTTGTTTACATTTGTTCTCCAGCAATGTAGGTAAATTAAGCTTTGGATGTTGATGAAATCAGTTCCCACAGGTGCTCCAACTACTGTTGATTACTTGCAAACCCTCTGTCTGTATAAAAGCAGTATTTGGACAGTACTGCACTGCAGGATGTGGTGTATTGCTATCAAAATGTTGAGAAAATGGCAAAAACAGACAGACCATTATAACCCTGAAAAAGTCTTTCCCTTAGAGAACCTGCAAATAACGCCAGAGTGTCAGAGAGTACACCATCAAAAGGCACTTGGTAACTGGAGGAAACTGACAGAAAGAAGTCTGGCAGACGTAAAGCCCAGCAGAATTAGAAGACAGGTTTCAGAGAGTCAACAGCTTGGCTCACAGGTCAACATCTTAACACTGGTTGAAGTAAGTCACTGTTTCATTGGTGAAGAGAACATTTTTCCAAGCTCTATCAGAGCACAGATAGAATTACAGTTTGCCTACCAACGTGGCAACGTTGTTCTCTTAAAGATGGAATGGAACACTATGAAAACAGGATGCTTCTCTGTGCATGTCTGTGTGGCCTGTCTATGTGTTTATCAGTCTGACCTTGACTATCGGGACAGCTCAGGTTCTTTAATGAGAACACCTGTGGCACTTCAATCACTGCATGTGGCTGTGTAAAAAAACAGCCCTCTACCTCCCTTCTCTAGTATTTATGCCTCTTATTGATTTCCACTACAGAGAGACAGATAAATCTTATCATACTCACCCATCCTGCGGTTTACTGTCTGATTTGTCTCTTCTCCTCCTCCTCTTCCTCCTTCTCCTCAAAGAACACTGATTAGTCCCTCCTTTGTGAAGAGAGACCACCGTGACTGTCCTCTGCTAGCAGTATGGTCTGCACAGTATTTTTAAATTAGGCATAAGCTCAACCTCCTCCATGCCTGGTGCACAAAAGGCTTTTAGTCAATGATGGATATCGTCTTGAATAACCTTTATTATGTTAGATGAGCACATTCAGGACATTCGCAGTGGATCTGATTATTGCTAATGTTTATAAGCCTACATACTGATTTTCTCTCTTTTATCTGATACAAATAAAAGAGTTGTTAAATGAATGAGCTAAATGAAACCTCTCTGCTGTGGCTGGCTTAATGGCATGTTGCCTTTAATTAGCACCATCAGCTATCAGTTAAGGCTTCTATAAATAACTAGCCTATCTTTGAGGCTGTTTATCCCTTGCATTAACATACATTACTTGTCTGGGGTGTATCTGGATGTATTTTGCCCAGACGCCATTTACACTTTTTTACTAAAATATGTCTTTAGTGTGATCAGATAATATCCACAAAAAGGACATCAACCCTTATGTTGTTTCTGTTTTACTTCTGTTTCTTTTTCTTTCTCACAATATGAATCAACAAGCTCAGATTGGAAGCTTTCATCAGCTCAGACTGTAAGAAGGTTGTTTGAGAACTCGAGCTTGGCATATTCTGGATCTTGCGCTTCCTTGTTTATCCTCCGGCCTGCTGGTCAGCAATCGGCAGACACATTTCGGTCAGGTCTGTCTCTGGCCACCCGTGAATGTGCTTTGAGTGATCTGATCACAATTGCTTGGCCTTCATTTCTTTTGAGTTGTGTAAAAAGGGCGCAGAGTTGACACGTCTTTAACAACGTATGAACTGCGTCCGATTTGTGAAACTCTCATACCAAGTGGAAACAAGTGGAGGTTTGAGCACAAACGATGAACAAGCTTTAGTGCGTGAAATCAAGTTCCAGCCTTCCAGCCCCTCATTTACAAATCATTTGCATGAGCTGCACCCTAATTTATGCAGGTGTTTTGAAAGGGAGCCAATAAAATGACAGCATTCAGCAGCTTATGAGCTGTGCTTGTAGGAGAAGTTTGAGGTCAAGCAGTGAGTGTGCTGCTCCCCCCTACTGACCAAACATTATAGTGTTAAAATTACAGTGACTGGAAAGTAAGAATGTGGTACAAACAAGAGGCCTTTGTTCTATAAGGCTGTAGATATGATGCGATTGTGAGTGTGATTATTAAAGTAAAACATTTAGTGCTGTATTATTGCAGTGTATGACATGCTGCTGCATTAGATTTGTTGTGCATTGTTGATTTTTTTGGATGGAGCTAGTGCTATAAAACAAAAGCACAGTGTATATGTCTTAAAATGGAACATTGAATAGAACAGAATTTGTTTATACCAGTGTTTCTGTAAAATAGGTACATCCACTTTTGTACTGGATTGCTATGTGCACAAGTAATTAGTGTTGCTAAGATTTTTACATTTTAATCAAATTATTTGTATTATGGTATTGATATTTTTTGTTAGTTAACCACAAGTTGCAATTGCGTTTATTAAAATATTTTTAGTTAATATAATTCGATAAAATATTTATTTTCCACTGTAACTCTGTTACTGTTATCAGTAAACTGTTATCAGATTATCAGAGTGTGTATGAAGCTGCTAGTGAGCAATGACAGGTCTTGGTAAATGTTGACTTGCTTGTTTACTACGGCAAAAATCTAGTTCACTTCTGCTTTCCATTGAAGTGCGTTCCATTGGTGTTATTGAAGAAACAAAATCCATCCATCCATCCATTTTCTAAGCCGCTTCTCTGTAAGGGTCGCGGTGGGTGCTGAAGCCTATCCCAGCAGTCATCGGGCGGAAGGCAGGATACACCCTGGACAGGTCACCAGTCCATCGCCGGGCAGACAGACACAGACAGTCACTCACACCCAGGGGCAATTTAGCATGTCCAGTTGGCCTGGCTGCATGTCTTTGGACCGTGGGAGGGGACACGGGGAGAACATGCAAACTCCACACAGAGAGGACCCCGGTCACCCGGCAGCGCTACCCACCGCACCACCGTGCCGCACCAAGAAACAAAATGCATAGTGCAAAACTGAGGGACCTCCAAAACAGCAGAAATGGCATTTTGTGGCTACTCTGAAAGGACCCCCTTTGAAAATGTCATGTTGTTGTAGCAAATCCAGTTAATTCTTAAGTTCTGTAAATAGTTTTTGTTAAAAATATTTAATAAAACTCACTATTTGTTTATTTTAGAAAAAATGCAGTTTGATGTAAATTAATAAATACATTTTTGACCATATTCCGCAGGCCTGAAAGCATATGTCATGGGTGTGAAATTGCCTGCATGCGCATCCTTGCGGACCACTGCACTGGGGGAATGTGGTTGTGTGTTGGTTTCTTTGGCACATCTTTGTTGGTGTTGGAGGATGGCGGAACGCCAATCACAGCGTCCACCAGCTGGCACGCTGGCAGAATGTCTCCAGGCTCTTCTCATTACCACACGCTCTGGCACCTATAGCAGATTGATGAGAGAGAGAGATGATGAGATAGAGGTGAAACACTTTCGTGATTGACCAACTGGCTTGATCCGTAGGCTGGGTGATATATTTACTTTATAACGAGACAGCCTATCAGCTCATAATAAGAAGAAAACGCCACATGTGAGGCCACCACATGGCAAGTCATTCATTACTAAGCCTTGGATCTTCATCCTGGGTGGAATATGTGTGGGGTTCTTTTTCAACATGTCTCCCTCAAAGAGCTTCTGATTTAATAGGGATGGGTGATATGGGCAAAAATGTCATCACAGTTTTTTTCCTCAATTTCATTCAATATCAGTGCTCAGTGATAATTACCATATGCAAACCCAAAGTAGGAGTGTGTGACATATCAGTGTCTGATATTTGTTGATAAATAAGAAAATGTAATTACTGTTATCGGCCCAGGAGTGGAATTAGAGTCAGTTCTTTCAACTTGCCACCCCATTCGTGCTAATGCGTGCAGATTTTATATACTGTATGGACAAAAGCATTGTGATACACCTCTTAATCATTGAGTTCAGGTGTTGTAGCTGACTGCTGAGGTGCATAATGCATAAAAGTCACCAAAGCTCTGCTGACTCAATAACTGCAGAGTTTTAAACCATCTCTGGAACTAACACTGCACAAACACTGTGTGCTGGGAGATTCATGGCATGGATTTCTATGGTCAAACAGATGCATACAAAACTTGCATCACCAACCAGAATGCCAAGCATCAGATGTAGTGGTGTAAAGCACTGCTACTGGACTCTGGGGCAGTGGAAACATATTCTGTGGAACAACAACCTACAGCAGTCTGATGGACATGTCTGGGTTTGGCAAATGCCAGGAGAACATCATCTGCATGACTCCTTTGTGTTAACTGTAAAGTTTGGTGGAGGAGGGATAATGCTGTGAAGTTGTTTATCGGGGGTTGTTTATCTGGCTGACACAGAGCCCTGACCTCAACGTTATTGAACATTGGGATGAACTAGAACAGAGATTGTAAGCCTGGCTCTCTCATTTAACATCATTGTCTGACCACACAAGTGCTCTTCCGGATGAATGGGCAAAAATTCCCACAGACACCCTGCAGAATCTTGTAGAAAGCTTCCCAGAAGTGTGAAAGCTGTTATAGCTGCAAAGGGGGACAAGCTCCATATTACTGCCTATGAATTTAAAATGCTATATTATAAAGGCACTTGTAGGTGTAATGTGTAGGTGTCCTAATATTTTTGTCCATATGGGGGTATAATCATTGTGTGGCTGTATTTTCATTCTTCTCAAACTCAAATAGAGAATGGCGAATAACAATACAGCCCAAAGATGCATTCTCCATTTACACAGGAACAACACTGCTATACAAACATTACAATGCATGGACAAGACTCCTAACACTACATCCGCTTACAGTTGTAAGAGACACTGGATTGCTGTGAGGATTTGATTGCAATTGGCAACAAGAGCATGGTTTTTGGATGATTAGCTCTTGATAACAAGTGCCACTGCAACTCATCAAAAAGGTATTGGATCACTCAGTGAACACGGTTCCAGTGCTCTGCAGCCCAGTGTTGCAGACTTAGTTTATACCCCTTTAGCTGATGCTTGGCATCGGGCATGGTGATTTTAGGATTATGTGCGGCTGCTCCATAGTGCTCCATTCTATTAGCAGTGCTTTTCTATGGAGATTATAAAAGCAATGAGTATTTGGATACTTTTATGTATACAATATACATGAATGTCTGGTATATCTACAATCCAATTTCCTAAAAGTAGGAACACTGTGCAAAATGTAAATAACACAGAATGCAGTGATATAAAATAGTGAAAATCGGTGGTTAGCTCATGTTGGTTATTGCTGCTGTGAAATAATGATCTTTTGTTCATAAGATTTACGAATGAGAGAAATCATTTGAAAGTTTACAAAGCCTCCACAAGTCTTCTATGCCAGTTAAAGGTTACTGTCTACTCATCTTCACTTCCAACACAGAACAGAACAGCGTGGGCTCTGCTAGACACCCTAGAATTAGAATCTCGATAAGTCTGAATAATAAGTAGCAAAGCAGGCGCTAACTGTGATCTTTTTGCTCAAGGCTCACCAGCCTCAGTGATTTTGCTCCACATACACACATCACCAGCACAACTCCCCAGAAATAAAGACACCCTGATATAAAGCAGTAACATTCAGGATTTGCTCTCAGAATGTCTCTCAGGCCCACGGAGCGAGTCGTAGCATGGTGGAAGATAAGAAGAGTGCAGAGATGTCAGATGAGAGAAAGAGTTTGCCGAAAAGAACAAAACACTAGGTAGTAAGAGGGTCCAAGAGGGACACGTCTAGAGTGAGTGAGTGAGTGTGTGTATGTATATGTGTGTATGTGTGTTAGGGATTCCTTGGCAAATCTTAAGAGGATTATACATAAGTATGTGAATGAGAGCGACAGGGAGAAAAGCACTTCAGATTTACTCAGAGAGCAAAAGTGTGTGAGAGAGAAAGAGAGGAAACAGAAAGCCATAAAGGAAGACAAATAATAGCTCATGTTCTCTCCCCGAGGTTGTAAATAGAATTTCCTCTAAATGTTAATATGTATCGATTTGCTATTTGCTCAACAACAGTAACTTTGTTATTACATTGTGATTGTGAAGAGAAGCACATGTTACACATTAGGCAAGACAGCCTGAAAGCTTTATGCCCATGCCCAGTGCATAGAGAGCTTCATGGAATGAGTTTCCATGGCCGAGCAGCTGCATCCATGCCTTACATTAAGAATAAGAGACCCTTATTAGTCCCACAACAGGGAAATTCCGCCTCCGCATTTAACCCATCCGTGAAGTGAAACACCACATACACTCTAGTGAGCACACACACTAGGGGGCAGTGAGCACACTTGCCCGGAGCGGTGGGCAGCCCAATCCGCAGCGCCCGGGGAGCAGTTGGGGGTTAGGTGTCTTGCTCAAGGACACCTGAGTCATGTGCTGTTGGTTCTGGGGATCGAATCGGCGACTTTCCGGTCACGTGGCTGGTTCCCTAACCTCCAGCCCATGACTGCCCCCAAGATAACACAGCAGCCACCGCCACTGAAGAAGCACCCGGACCGAGGTTCGAACCGCTGCTGTTATGGTCGACGGTCCGCGGTCCGCGGCGCTACCGTTGCACCACGTCAAAGCGTCAAAAGCAGTGGTGTAAAGCGCCACTACTGGACTCTAGAGCAGTAGAGACGTGTTATCTGGAGTGACGAATCACACTTCTCCATCTGGCAATCCGATGGACGAGTCAGGGTTTGGTGGTAGCCAGGAGAACAGTACTTGTCTGACTGCATTGTGCCAAGTGTAAAGTTTGGTGGAGGGGGGATTATGGTGTGGGATTGTTTTTCAGGAGTTGATGTGATAAAATAATGAAGGTTTCTATAATTCACCCTTTCAACTGTGTTGTTCCTCTGCTGTTTAATGCTAATCCTTTTGTTCTTACCTAGAACAAAATAGACCAAACTAATTAAATATAAACTTCCTTTTGGCCGCTCTAAACTGTACTGTCTCAAATTGTCTCACTGTTTATTTCCCACTCATCCATTTCCTCACAAGCGTGGGCCTTACGCACCTCGGCGCTAAATTCTGTCAGTAACACGAGTGGGTGACTCCAGCATGTCAGATTAAAAGTTGTTTTGAGGTAATGAAATTAGACAGGAACAATAAAGTAAGGATAAATACTAAAGCAGAGTAAATGCAGGGCAGAATCTGTTAAAAGTAGGAGGTGGGCTGTGAGACCCTGAACATGAAATTTGAACCTCTCCAGAGCCAGGCACGGTTGGGTCCTGTCTGGTTTGGGCAAATGTTTAAAGTTTTAGAAGCATGCACAATATGAAATTTGCTAGTCGTTACTGTGTACTAACCTTCACAATGATAATATTACAGAAGGCTGTTATAATCAAATGAGCCTCTAACCAATCACTGAGGGCCAAAGGCACAAGCACAGGTGCCACACAGAAATTGGCTTGATGTGAGCAGCTAAAATTGACATGGAAAGTTTAGTATATCTGTCTCTAAATGTTTTATTGTGTGCTGTGAGCATTTGGACCAACTTCATTATGTGTTTCCTGCAATGTGTAGTAATGCAGTGACAATGTGGTATTTGTGTATGCTGTGCAGCCCTAGTTTGTATGTGTGTGAATGAGAGAGAGAGCCATTTTCACCTGAAGCTCAGTCATCCCCTTCATTCTTGATACCCCAGCATGCACCACACACTGGAAAATGCTTTAGGGAGGTCACAGATTCCCCCTCATTAGGACAGTCTAGGACCATGTCCTGCTGTAGCCTTGGCTCTGGACACACATACATTATTAAAGGGGCCATATTCCACATTTTATTTTAAATTTGAATTCCTTGAGATCTGCTTCTAACTTTTGTGTGAGTTTATGAATCAAAAATAGTCATCATTTATTTTTACAAGGCTGTTTTTCCAACCTTTCTTTATCCTGTATACTTAAACAGGGCTGTACTTGTTAATTTGCCTTTAAGACTAATATATGTCAGTGACCACTGATCTGATTTGTTGTCCTGTATTGTGACTCACTTTAAAAGCAGTCTGTACTGAAACACTTCTTATGACTGTGAATGGGCAGAAAATAAATGTCTTTGTTTTCGTTACATTACAAAAACAATTAATTCAGTTTTTTATTAAAAAAAAAGAGTTTCCATGTTCCGAGCTCTTTAAAGGTACCTGTCTCTGTGTTCACGTTTTGTGTTCAGGTTTTCTCCTCTCTCTGTAACCATGCATATCTTAAACGTAAACCAATGCGAAGATGCCTCAGGGTGGTCAGAACGCAGCCGGGTTTTTTTTCTGTTAGAACGAAACATTTTCAAAGGTTGAAAAAACGTAATCTTTTCAGAAAAGTGCTCTCTGAAGTCAACCGCTTTTTTCAGCCTGACCAATCAGGTTGTCGTGCTGGCGGAAATGTTTGTCTTGTAGAATGAACATGAAGAACTTTAATTTGAGTTTTTTTTTTATTATTATTAATTATTTATTTTAGTTTCAGTTACTGCTACAGCATGTAGAATGTTGTTGTTTTTTTAGTGTTTTATTGCTATGGCTTATAAACAGATTTGTCTGCCTTTTTTAGTGGGGGTTTGAAAAGGGAAATGCGTGAGGTGGCAGTGAATTCCGGGCACGTTCTCCTGTCGAAGGCAACACTTGTGTTCACTCTAGGGTTCATCTAATAAACTCCCCTTGAGCTAATAACGTAATCAAACAGCCCTTAAGATGGCGACAGGGATTCCCCCGAGGACAAGAGACAAGGCCCAGTGGACGAGAGCATGTTAAAACCAATATTGAAATGGCCAGCAAGCTGAGCTAGGTTGCTAAAAGACATCACTATGTCCTGGGTTTTTAAGGTTTGACATGGAAGGAATCCACTTGTAGACCATCATTCCTGCACTGAAACAACAAAACCTTTTGTTTTCTCTGTAGTGTCGGGGTAAGTGATATGGCAAAAATGTCATGATATTTGATGACATTTTCACTATACACAATATCTGTACATTTCAAACAGTGACTTTTCTGAAGTATGATCATTTGAAACACTTATTTAACTATATTGCAATTAAAATGAAAATTAAGTTATTTTATTGAAGTGTGCCCCAAGTTTTCAAATCACTCCTGCACCCCTGGTTTTACCTGCTGTGTTACAGTAAATACACTTAATCATGCTCTCCTGTTTTGTAACATGTGGTTAATGTGTGTTTAAGTAGTGAAAATTTCCACAATATGCTTAGAAAGGTCTGTTATGATGTAAAAGGCCCTTTTCACTTTTCTGCGATTTTTCTAATGGAAATATTTGTTGCTGGGTTTTTCACTAGTCATTTTCACTAAAGCAACTGAAACAAAAATAAAAATGACTGAGAAAAAGAAGAGCTTTTGCGGCATAGTCAAGTGCTTGAGTTTGAAGCAAACAGAACCATATCTCAGTTTTGATGGCTTCAGTACTGGCGATGAGCAAAGGAAAAAAAGGGTTTGTGCAGTTAGGAGGGACAAAGAAAAAGACTGTCATGTGGAGGGGACGTATATTTGTGTCCGCATTTCATCCTCAGCTAACTAACATTACAAGGCAGTTTGTGCTTTGAAGTTGGTGCTGTTCCCAGCCGCTTTCAGTGGAACAGTTTTCATTCCCCCTCAAAAGCTGTCGACATTTGAGAGAGTATGTGTAGATGTACGTTTACCGAAGCTGGTGGTTGTGGAAATTGTCTATCGTGGCGCCACTGACAATGACGGCGCAGCACACAGTACGCCAACTAGATTCTTATTAGCAAGCTGTTTTAACATCCATCCCCATATATGGTCTAATCTGTCTTTATGAGTTATAGTTATTTTCTCATATTCATCGTTTCATGAGATGTTAGCTTATGTTATCATGCTCTGGTAGCTGTGAAGGAATTCTTCTATGAAGAATTAATGTCCTTTCATTTGTGTAATTTGTTTTATTTATGATAACATCCCTGCTGTGAGCACAGCTTCAGGCTGCACAGTGCATCACTTAATTATTCGCAGGAATAGCCTTTTCAGTACTGATATTGCAGAAGGCTACGATGTGCAAATGAGCCTTCTAACTAATCACAGTGTTTTACTGTGTGCCGTGAGCATCCTGACCAATCACGGTTCCAGATGGTTCCTGCCAGCCATTTATTGTCGGTCAGGATTCATGCAATCTAACTAACGTAAATAAAGACAGTGACATTATCGGCTTACTGCAGTATTTTAATGTATTGTTAGAGGTACGTCACTCCACTGATCCTATCTTCATGACATCACGCGGAAGCCCTTCATTGGTCTATCCTCCTTATTGTTGTCTACATTTGGCCACCTCAGTCAAAGAGCTCAGGAAAGACCTAAGAACATTATTAAGTTATTATATCTATATTGCATGGTTCTGTTCCCTTTATTAGGCATTTATTAAGCAGTTAACAATTTAATCTTAGCCTAATAGATTGTCAGCATACTCATCGTGTCCTTTTTAGTGAGAAGAATAATAGAATTTGTTATAGTGTGAGTGTTTTGCGCTAATAGAGGGTTGCCAGATTGAAGTCGATTCCTCACTCTGAACAGGGCAATTAGTGTAATCTGTGTGGTAATTACAGTGATCGTGTGATGATAATTGGTTTAATTATGCGGTTGAGTAGATAGCTCAAGAAAGGTGTGTGCCGTGCCCAAAGCAGAATGTTAAGATGCAAAGAGCAGCAGTGAGTGAAACCTCTATACTTTGCTAATATGTCATTATTTTAAAGTAATAAAAGATTACTATTGATATTATTATGCGGCATAGGTCCTTTGGAGCAATTATATAGTCAAGTCAAGGTTTATGTACATAGCGCAATAATTTATATATATATTGTTGCAAAGCCAATGCTGACAGTGGAAAGTAAGACCCCCTAAGAGAAAGAGGGAGAAACCTTGAGAGGAACCAAGACTCAAAAGAGGCAACCCAAACTAAATAGAGGAACCACTTTTGGTTTTCCTAAAGAACCTTTCAGTGGATAGTTCTTTAAAGCAACACACCAACATTTTTCATCTGTATTGTATGCTCATTTAGCCTATAGGCAAAAAATGTTTTTTTCCTGGACTTAGTAAAGAACTGAACTTGTTGACTCAAGTTTCATTTAACACTGTTATTGTAGAAGCCAATGGGCATTTGATTGAGGTCCTTCTGTTCTTTTACTAAGTACAGGGCAACATTTAAATGATCAAATGGTTCAAGGGTTCAAAGCTGGTTCTTCCATGGCATCACTTCAAAGAATGATTTGGCATCTGCATTTTAAGAATATTATGATCTTTATTCCTTGCTGTCATTTTCAGTCCTCCCACCTGTCTCACTCTGTCAGTGTACATTTTTCTCTTCCCTGTCTCTTTCCTTCTCCGCCGATGTAGATCAATAGCTCTGAGGTCATAGCAGTTAAACAGCAAGCAGCGAGCATGTTGTCCTCGAGGGAAATGGCAGACCCAGAGGAATACGCTGCATGCAGTAACAAAAAGAAATGCCATGATTTACATTTAGTCACGGATTCTGAATCTATGCTGCATTTAGCTCATTTGAGCTTTTCTTATGCAAAATTCAGATAACTTTTTCAGTAAGTTCCCTCCTCCCCCCACCTCCCCACAAAACTCAAAAGTAGTTGACCAGCTAAGATGCAATCGTTTGAGCTATGAGACTAATATAGCTAATGTAGCAGTGAAAGCTTATTCCCTACTAATTAGCATTGTGCAAAGTGTGTGGTTAAATTATCATGCATTCGCCTCCAGCTGCATAGAGCTGCTAAAGGGGAGCAGTTATGTTTGGCTACTTTGTTCCATAAGGTGATGAGGTGCTGTGTGATGCAATCCAATCACTCAAACCCTTCAAACTCATATGCAACAGAAATGGTATATTCGGAACCATCCACTAACGCGTCTGCTTCGAACATATAACAGAAAACACAGAGCTGCCAACTAGGAATTCAAAACCAGCCACAGTAGTAGCAGTTGGAACCAGGGCTATTATAGTTTTGAATTTTAAATGAGTTTTTATTTAGCTTCTCATTTTGGTTTTTGATTTCAGTTTAGCTTCAGTTTCGGTTAGTTTCAAGGGTGCATTAATAGTATTAGTCTTGTTTTTATTTTCTGAAAAGTAGCAGTTGTAGTTTAGTTTTTATTTCAGTTTTAGTTTTAACAACCTAATTCAAAAACATTGGGACGGAATGTGAAATGGTAATAAAATGCATATATCACATTTAATGCCTGCAATACATTCCAAAAAATGGGTGGGATTTGGGGGGGGGGGTGTAAAAGGAGATGTCAGTTTATAGGTTCTGAAATAAAACAGTTCAGTATCTTGAGAACTTGAGTAAATTTTCTTTACTCTGAAGTTGTAATCAGTGGGCTGGAAAATTAAATCAAGTCCATTTGACAGCATGACTGGTCCACTTTAAGAATCTTGAATAGACTTGCTTATGTGGTTTCTGGCACTGTGGGACACATTGTTGTCTTTATACTGGACAGAAGCATGTTGCATAGTTAAAAACAATAATCAAAGCTATCTTGAAGCCCAAATTTTCTTTTGCTACATTAGCCCCATAGCTAAAGTGTACTCAAACAGCCTAAACAGGTTTTGGCTGATTGACTTCATTTCAGGTAAAGGGGGAATTGTGTAAATTATTTTTTTTTCCTGGATTTTTTTTTTTTACATTACAGAAAAATTGCCGTTCAAATTACCCCATTAAAATCTCAGCCTTATTACATATTAAGGCTTTTTATTAAGTAAGTACATGGACATCACTGCAGACTGGCTTGTTCTTGTTCTGAGAACTAGTTGTTCTCAGCTTATAGACGTGTGTAATGAAACTTTGGGTCACTTTTGATCACGTTTTCCTGAAGAAATGCATCAGCTTCACAACTAGACAGTGTTTTTTTGATGTAATAAAGCTGAAGACCCCAAAAAAACAGCTCAGCCTGGTAATGATAGTGACTAAATCTACCCATAAATTACCATCTCCCCCTCACTTCCCTGTAATGTTCCTTTCGCTGTATGGCAACCCTCCTCCACATCACTCCAATCGCAGAGGGCCACTACAGGCCAAGATGAACTATAATCCACTTACGGTGGAGAGGAGAGCCATGACACACACTTTGTAATAAGCAACCTCATTTCACCTTTGCTATTATGCCGCGTTAGCGGGGGAAGAAACCTAGCAAATACCAGGATTAGCATAACACAGATACCTAAGTCGACTGAAGTGATGATGTGTATATGAGTGGTAGGGCTGGAGGGCGGATTTCGTTTTGATAAAACTGCCATCTCAAACAACTGTTTATTCACCCTCAGAGCTCTCGCTCAAAATAAGTGACAGGACAAGTTGTACTGTGCGAATAGGTGAGGGTTCTATACAGCTTCTTGTCGCATGTATTGAAGGACTCGATTTCTTATGAATCTATAATATAGTCATATGCAAATGTTGGGGCATCCTGGTCAGATTACATGTTGCGATTAAAAATAAATGAACACGTCCTCTGCAGGGAACTAACTTAAATAGGGCATTTTAGTGCAAAGTTTCTATTTTCAGTAGTTTACCAAAAAACCTTTGCAAAGGCCACATTTTATGTTCTGTTATTTTTTTAATGTTCAAATTAGGAAATGAACAGTAATTGTGCATTAAAATGTGCAGTAGTTTGTTCTCTGTGAAGGATGTGTTGACTTATATTCACTTAGGAAATGAACAAACCATGTCATTTGACCAGGGGCACAAACTTTTGCATACAACTGTAGCTCTGATGTTCTTAGTCCAGTTTGAGCTGCCTTTGGAGATCAGACAACAAAACAATCTTTTGACATGTCAGAAAGGGTTGCTTGGATATAATGAATTGTTCATTATGATCGTCACTATGCCAGTGGCAGAAACAACCGTGATTGGCTGAGTGAGTCGATGTTGCTGGCCGTGGTTTATAAAAATTAAACTGAGGCCAAATTAAATAATGTCGCATTTTCTCTTTCCAAAAATCCTATTTGGTGTGCAAGACATCATCATCATTATCAATTGTCCATGTGGTTGGATGAACTAACTGATGTCCAAAATTGCACAAATAAATCACGCTCAGTGTTTAAAAGCCTGAAAGGGCCAAAATCATGGGAAAGCGGTTGGTGAAAAAAAGATTGGTGTGGGAGGTAAACATTTAAAGTTTTGAATCGTGCCATTCACTCCCCAGTGACGAATACAGGGTGATTTGAAATGATTGTGTTTGTGATGTCACAAAAAACATTGTATTTACGCTCTCATGCAATTTGCATTAAGCACATCCTCTACATTGAACAAACTTAAATTCAACAATTCAAATATCTATTCTGTTGTATTATGTATTGGAAAGAATATAAGATAATATAAGATGTGCCAAAACGTTTTATGTTCTGTTATTTTTTCCAATGTGTTCAAATCAGGAAATAAACAGTAATTGTTTGTTAAAATATACAAAAGTGTCTTCTCTTTAGACAGCGTGTTGACTTATCTTTACTTAGGAAATCACCAGGGGCACCCAAACTTTTGCATATAACTGTGCATGTTTCTATCTAGTCAGCCTAGGGCAGTATGGCTTGACCTATTCACACTGAGATTTTAGGGAGTGTTTCACCCTGGACTGCCTTTTGAATAAGGCAAAATACAGAACATCCAGTCAGAACAGAGCTCCTTTAGTCTTAAAAACCTGGTAACAAGAGGAGTCTGTTCTGTTCTTAGGGATAGAGAGAGGTTGCAAAATAGTCATGTAAAATAAATTGACACCAATGTTATAAGTGGACCTCAGGGGAAAGAAATAAAAAGGCAGAAAAATGTAAGATATATAAATACTTGTGATATTCTCTAGATCTTCCTTGAGACACCAGCTGGATATATTGCCCATTCATTTCCAATATCAGTGGCGTCTCTTGTCTTTTATAGAATGATCCTCCACAAAGAACGTTTGTCCTCTATAATCAAAGCATGACCAGTCCAGTAATTGTGTAATAACTCTCATCTGCAAGCCGTCATTAGCTCAAAGGTTACACCAGCCTGATGAAATGAATGATACAACTAATTAGATATGGGGGACAAGTGGAGGAGCAGTGAGTTAGATAAACTCCAGCTTTTCTTTCTGCTCTGGAGTTCCTGACCTTCGCAGACAGAGACACGAGGAAGTCATCAGATTATATAAATTAGCTTTTAGGGCCCGTTTTAGAAATAGCCTGAGTTTGATCCAGATCTAACGAGCTTCAAAGCTTTATGAATGATAGATCAGTGCCAAGAACTTCTTTGACAGGTGAATTTTAAGCAGCAATAATAAGGGCAATTTCCTTTTCCCTTTTCCTCTTTGCTTTTCACAATACGCTCTTAAAAATAAAGGTGCCTAAACTGTCACTGCAGCGATGCCATAGAAGACACATACTTTTAATGTAAGTCAATGGAACCAGACTTCTTTCCAAGTCATTTTGGGACATTTCTGTTGGTCCATTCTTCATAGAATTTACATACAATGTAAAAGGCAACAGGCATTTTCGAATTATATAAGAAAAAAATGGAGGTACAAAGTTTTGTTCCGACAGCAGTGCCATATATTGCTATATTTGCAATAGAAGCCAGTAAGTAGTGTCTGTTATCTGCTCTTTTCTAACTACAGTGAAAATATGTAGAATTATTGTTTGTGCACTTATGAGTCATGTTACATAACCCGACTCAACAATGGTATATAAGTCATAGCTGTATTTGAACGAGACGGCCCAGTCACAGTAATATTAAGCATGCTTGCAGCTGGGCTTCAGCCTGACTGTGATTATACTGTTGCTGCCTACAGAATATATCTTGAACATCAGTAATGGACATATTAAAATCATTGTTAATTATAGAACCAATGTTACTGCTATTAAGGATGATTTAGAAAACAAGTGTTTGACTACTTGTCTGGAAATACCCACAAATATTTGAGGCCTGTAAAATACTGATCAAACTGAGCTCCTTCCTGGCAATCTATTCTGAAAATTTGGTGATGGCTGCCCAAATTTGTTTAAACCTGCCGTCAGAAGAGATACAGCGTGTGCATGTTTAAGTCGACCATAGTAACAATGCATCAGCATGTGGAATATGAGTTTTCTGTTGGTTACCATGTTTACTATCACTGTTTTAATGATGCACAAGGTCTCCTTCACTTTTAGAGGCACAGTTTCTGAGTGATCATTAGATCAGTAAAGGCTTATTACTGTTTTATTTGAACAGAGCAGTGAAAAAGGTAGTTTGTGAGTCATAATAAGACTCTACATGTTTTTGGTAGGTCATGTTGTCTACATAAATACATTACATTAACAGCATTTGGCTGACGCTCTTATCCAGAGCGACTTACAATCTGATCATTTTACACAATTGGCCTGCCTGCATGTCTTTTTGGACTGTGGGAGGAAACCGACGCAGACACGGGGAGAACATGTAAACTCCACACAGAGAGGACCCCGGTCGCCCGGCCGGGGAATCGAACCCAGGCCCTCCTTGCTGTGAGGCGACAGCGCTACCCACCACACCACCGTGCCGCCAAATAAATGCAACAATGTCACCAACAGCACTGAGAAATTATGTTACTTAAAAATAAGAGCAGATGTGGGAACAAGATCTGGGAGGCATTTCAATGCATAAATGTCCTGACGTGCAAATGACAAACTTGAAACTTGAACTTGAGTGAATATAATGATGATTGGAAAAATGTTTGGGAAGACCTACATCTAAGATTATGCTCAACATCTCCTCACGAAAACAGCTTTAAGTTAATTAGTAGGACTTATCTTGTGCCTGTTCACCTCCTGAAGATCTTTTTAGATTGTTTGGATCTTTGCTTCACATGTATGAGGTACGTGCCATAGAATTTCTTTTTTGTATTAGGATTTTTGGCAAAAAAGTGCATTTTGCTTTTGTGTTCAACCCCTCAAGTTCCATCTTTTAGTTTTTGGGTGTCCCAGGTTACAACAGTGCTTCTATTACAGCAACTGTTGTACAATTTAAGTTGGCAAATGTTAATGTTTTGCGGTTTTGGCGAATGTGGCAGCTAAAATCTTGATGCATGGTCCTGAACTGTCTCTTTTTTCATCTTTTATTCTATCATGTTCATTTATAGCATGTATATCAGAGGTAATTTTACTGGAAAGCTTGACTCTATCTGCAAATAAAGTGTCACTTATAGAAACAACAGCCGAAATAGCTTTTTTTTCTCTTGAACCTTAAAGGGTTAAACTACATTCGTGAAGCTGAGGAAGCAGTTACGTCAAAAGAAGCAGCTCCAGCATTTTGAAGCAGCTGTGTTTGAATGTTTTGCTCAGCGATAAGACAGCGTTTGAAAACGTGGCCTTTTGAGCCTACATGGCAGTGACAGTAATTTGTGAGCAGTTCAGCTTTGATATGCAATTTAATTGGCTGTGTACTTTAATGTACAGGCTAGGCAGAGAAGGGTTAGTGGGTGATCTTCCCTGATAAAAAGGACTTGCACATAGTGTGATAGCTTTCAAATGATAATGTGCAGAATTGCAGGCTTCACAAAGAGGGTTCTGTGCCTTAAATAAAAGTGAAATATGGAGGTCAGTGTGTTGTACCTGATGAATTTATTATGTATTCCCTTACCCAGAAAAATGACCCCCAGCATAAATGCATGGTTGATGGGGCTAACAAAGATCAAAACTGAAAGAAGGTTTATTATATAAATATATATATATATATATGTGTGTGTGTGTGTGTGTGTGTGTGTGTGTGTGTGTGTGTGTGTGTTTTCCCTGATGCTGAAAAAATAACTTGTACATAATGACCACTTTGACTGCCATTTAAATAAATATAAGGGTGGTCTCTGACTTTTGCTCAGTACTGTACATCAATTGACTTATATCTTATGTCAAGGCTGCTGGCAAGAGAGATACATCTCATCTGCCCTTGTAGGTTCTGAAGTTATGGCCATAAGCCATTCTGTTGGAGTTTTCTGTGAGCATGTATAATAAATGGCGCTGTATTGATTCAGGTGATCGATGTTTTCGTGTGGCTGCATTAGTAATGATCTTTTGTTTGCAGTGGAGTTCATGTACCTGGACTTGGCCTCCTTGAAGTCTGTACGACAGTTTGTCCAGAGGTTTAAATCCAAGGGTCTGCCTCTGCACGTTCTCATCAATAACGGTAGGTAGCTTTGATATGTACTTTTATGCTCATCACTGGCATCAGGCAATCAGGTATTCTGACCAAGGGTAACAGATGCCTTTTGTTTCATTGCTAGTTCATGCTAATTATGGTTGAGAAACAATTTTTCAGCCTTACCTCAAATGCTGTTGATCAGCCAAGACAAGTTTGGTGTCTGAGGTCTGCTTCCTTAGTTTTGCCCTGGAGCTGTGAGGCTAATGTAGATAGCACCTTGAAAACTGCATGAATCATCACACATTTGCCTTACACTGCATCAAGTTCTAAATCAACTCAGACAGACTTATTTGGATTATAATTCATTTAAATACAAAGGACCAGAAAACCAGGACACAAAGCTGGATTTAAAGTCTGGATCCAAGAACTCTGGCTTATAGTAAAATAGCATCATTGTTTTTATGAGCCTGTTTTTGTATGATTGGAAACAGTGATTCCAGACTTTTGAATGTTGGTGTACATGATGCTAATCCAGCCATTATATCTTTCCATGAATTGTTTCTGCATTAACAATGTAGTTCTACTGTAAAATGAAAGAAGTGAACTTTAGAAACCCGACATTTTGGCCTAATTTGACAGAAGAAGAAAATTGTCAACATTGTTTTCTTGCACAAAATTATCACTTTAACCTGGCCTACTATTTTGTGTAATGTTTTGACCAAGAATGACATCATTCAAACTGATCATATGAATTCTATGTTATGGTAGCTCAGTTAAATTACTTTTACTCTTTGTAGTTCATAAACCGCAAATCATAAAGAGCAACACGTGTGTGCTTTTGAACTTGAACACTTTTCATTTACAGTCCCTTAAATTCTAGGTATTAACTAGGTGCAAAGCTCTAGTGTACTAGGTTTTATTTTAGGTAATATGATGGTAAGTTCCAGGGCAGTCTAGCTGAAAAAAAACTGAAATGCTCAACAGGTTGTAGGTATTAATTGAGTAAATGTGAAGTCCAAACTTCAGAGTAACTATTTTGGGGGAGAAAGTCCATAGAGTAGTTCTATGACTTGAAAAGATTGTGCGCTGCACAGTGAAAAGAGTCATACATCATATTACCTGTTCATTACCTAGAACCAAAACTGACTTTAGATTAAAAAGGTAAAAGAAATGTAGTAAAGTGATTCTTATCGTGGTTTTACTTCAGAAAACTGTTTGCACATTGTGCTATCACTTTATCCCATAAAACTTGGAGATGTTTCAGATTTCCTACTCAAACGTGTGACATGAGATTGAAATTAAGTGAGTATGTTTGTACTTACTGCCTTATTACTTACAATTAATTATAAGATATATCATTGTCCTTTATCAGCTTAATAGCTAGAGCCTGATAGTTAGTTAGACTGAATTAGACTGCTAAACTTCATCACACCTAAAATAACTGTACAGCTCTTTGGAGACTGCACCCCACATTTACTTAGTTAGCCTCTTTCTGCAGGACCCACAGTGGCTTTTCTGTTGGCCGGATCTAAATTGACTCTGATGTAGCTGATATTTTTAAGTAATCAAATAAAATATTTTACTCATAACTCTCAGATTAGGTAGAACTCTGTCGGCTCTCTGTGTGAAATTGTATGACTGTGTTGAGCTGCTTGATACAAAACTGCCACAATAAAACAGCTTTTAAACATTATAGACATACATTTTGTCAACATTGCCAAGAAGGGCCTGGGTTCGATTCCCGGCCGAGCAACCCGAGTCCTTTCTGTGTGGAGTTTGCATGTTCTCCCCATATCTGTGTGGCTTTCCTCCAGGTTCTCCGCTTTCCTTCCATAATCCAAAGACATGCAGTCAGGCCAATTGGACATGCTAAATTGCCCCTACGTGTGAGTGAGGGTGTGACTATATATGTCTGTCTGTCTGCCTTGCGATGGACTGGTGGCCTCTCCAGGGTGTATCCTGCCTTCCACCCAGGGGCTGCTGGGATTGACTCAAGCTAACCCTGCGACCCAGAAGGATAAGCGGATTAGACATTGTACAAATCAAGACATATTCCATCAGCAATGTTGAAGGACCTCCAATTTAGATTTTATGTAAAAAGGGACTAATACAGTCATATGCAAAAGTTTGGGTTCCCTGGTCACATGACATGTTTTGTCGATTTTCTAAGTGAAAATAAGTTAACGCATCCTCTACAGGGACCACATCTATACATTTTAATGTACAATTACTGTTGTTGAATTTAACACATTGCAGAAAAAACACATAACATGGTCTGTGCAAAAGTAATGGCACTTTTCCACCTTACACTTGCCCAGTTAATAGTTAGAATATAGGGGCTGTCAAGGAGAGTGTTACCAGCTGGAAAACTCCAATCCACTTTGCTCCAAATCCAAATTGGAGATTTCAAAATACTGTGCCGAAGTTTTTTAAACTAGCCATTAAGAATTGTCCACTGGCACTTGCTGCACACACCCAGCACTGCTGTGTGTAATTTTTATTTTTTTGGAAGCGTCTGGTGCGTGTCCTCAGGGCCTTAGGGGTCGTTTGTTTTTAACTGGACAGCTCTTATTTAGCAGCCTTCCCCAGGGAGCGTCTCCAAATGACAGGAACAGTCACACACCGCTCTGTCTCAAACGGGGGAGAATTAATAATTCACACTCCCACCCCCACCCGACACTCTCTCTTTCTCTTTTTCTCTCTCTCTCTCTCTTTCTCTCACTGTCTCTCTCTCTGTCTCTGTCTCTTCCTCTCTCACTCATTTGTTCTCCATGGTGCACATCCCTTCCTGCTGATAACAGCTGAAGGACAAACGCATTTGTGCCGCCCCATTGAGGGCCTAATGATGCAGAAAGGTCACTGCTTGACCCCCTTGGCGCTTCTGGAAAAGTGGTACCGAGGCATTATGGGTATGCGACCAACCTCATCACTATGCGCAGGTTCTCTGACGAGAATTGCGCTGATATGCTAATGAAGTTCTTTAAATTATTATTGTATATTTATTTGCTGGTGTTACAGCTGTGGTGTCTTATCTGTGCCTATCTGTTCTATTCCTATCATTAAAAAAGCATAACGTTTCATTTTGTTTTTGAGTACGTCGTCGGACTAAACGTTTCGGTAATCCTGATTGCGGCGCTCTCCGGGGAGTCCAAGCGGTAATTCTGTTAAGAGCACAATTATGATGAAACGTGTTTTCGCAGAGGCTTATTCCTGCATGGGGAATAAGGCAGTGCACACAGACAATAGGGGTGCTTGATCTTCAGCAGGGATTTAGCACAGATTATTCCCATGCCATATTGAAATAACCCTCCTAAAATTCTCCCAAATTTGCTGTCAAAGTGGATCCTTGCAAAAGGTGATGATGCCCAAATAGCTTGTGTGTCAGACAAAAATAAAAAGAGGGCAGGGTGATTTGCAGTGATCTCAACATATGGCTGCACAATACATCGTTTGCATGTTGGTATAACAACACTGGCTTTTGCAGTAATGTTGGCTGCAACATGCAAATCAGCCCTGCAATAAACCCCAAAAAAGCTCATATTTTTTTTCAGATGAGTGCTTTTGTACGTGTTGTTAGGCCTGAAATGTTAGCTGATGATGAAATAATAGGCATTAACAATTTCAAGGGAAATTTCACAGATTTTTATAAAATTCCTCCATAATAAAATTGTTTAGCATAAAAGTTTTCTGAGTTGTTTCTGAATTGTTCACAGTGGAGGTGATAGGAACTAGATGTCTAAAGTGTTTAATGCCTTTGTGCACTACCTCACAGTAAGTTATTACATATAATAGCTATGAATATGCTGCCTGATGTCACAGACATTGTTTTATGATAGATTTGCAGAACGGTATTGGCCTAAAACTTTTTTTTTTCTTGGCGGAGTGATACCTGCTGGTTGTTGTGCAACAAAATAGTCCCCAAAGAAAATGCATAATTATAGATTTATCACTATTTCATTTTCAACATTACAGTTTCTTGTTGTATTCAGCATTGTAAAGGTGAAAGTGGTCAAACTGACTGATTAATTATCTTGCTTCCTCGCTGTAACTGCTGGTGGATTCGCCAAATCAAAAAGCTGTAATAGGCATTGAAGTGCAGGAGCTGTTAAAGCACTGAACTGAGGCGTGCAATTTGAGCTCAAGTGAGGTGGCAGACTAGATTGTTATAGAATAGCTGCCAATGGATGGCAGAATCATCTCAAACTCAAATAAACTAACAATGGTCAATAATTCTGATGAAAATAACGCATGCAACACTTCCTATATAAACCTTGTTATATCAAAGCGTTAATATATTACAAGTGATATTACAGTCACAGTGCATAGCAATATCATCACAGTATTATATTTTGTCCTCATCATTCAGAACTATATCGACATCTTTATCACTCAAGTTCTCATTCCCAGGTGAAGCCATGAATAATGCATTTCTAGAGAAAAGCCGTCCACAGAGGTTGTGCCATTGAAAACTTTTGAGCTTTCTTCAGCCAAATCCACTTTAGCCTTTAGCTGTAGTAATTTAACAGCCCGAGTGCCCTTGTGGAAGTGCTAAATGGGCCAATGACGCGAGAGGGCACCCGACACAATCTTCCGGAGAAATCCGACCCCCTACCTTCTCTTTTCTCAGGATGCCCTCTTTGGTATCATGTTCTTTTCAGCAAACATTTTCGAAGCCACTGAAACCCTCTACACTTTATTCAAGAGCCACTTTTTCCCACATAGGGCCAGACTGACTCAGAATTTCTACCAGCAATCTAGTCTGCCACGTCACTTGAGCTCAAATTGCACACCTCAGACCAGTGCTTTAACAGCTCTTGCACTTCAGTGCCCATTACGGCATTTCGATTTGGCAAATCCTCCAGTGACTCGCTAGCAATTGAGACTCAAATTGGTCACGTAAAAATGTTCCATGAAAAAAACAAAAGGTGCAAAGCCCCTCTGCCCTTTCATGCTGTCTACATATAATGCAATTGACCATTGTATATCTCAACCCCCCTCTGCGCCACAATAACAGCTTTTTGCCCTATTCTTCCTCTCTAGCGGGTGTTATGCTAGTCCCGGAGAGGAAGACGGAGGACGGTTTTGAACTGCACTTTGGACTCAACTATCTGGGCCATTTCTTGTTAACCAACCTGCTGCTGGACACGTTGAGGAAGTCAGGCAAGAGTGGGCAGTGCTCGCGCATCGTCACTATCTCTTCAGCCACACATTATGGAGGACGCCTTGATTTGAACAACCTGCAGGGCAGGTGAGGGAAGCTGACTGTAAAACATACTTTACTTATATCCTTCAGGGGGGACTTTGAAGTGCAGAGGCAATGTTGTAATTTTGCTACAAGTTTGATTGACATCATATATTTATCAACGTCTAATCATGTAATGGCAGTTAATTACATAACTACGTAATTATTAACCTCAAAAATCTGCTGCTGTTACTAATATATTTCTGTACTTTTCATATGTAATTACATAATAATTATATAGGAATAGAGGTAACTACCCCATTCATTACTATAACCACTTAATCCAGCTAGAGTCATGGTTAATTAGATCATTGGTTTTATTTATATATATATATATATATATATATATATATATATATATATATATATATATATATATATATATATATATATATATATATATTCTGATTGGATAATCAGAATACTGATTGGAAGTTTAAAATTTGGACTTCTGACTAAATTATCTCCATTTATTTCAATGAACTATGAGTTGCACCACATTTTATTATCACGGATAACGATTATGATTTATGAGGGTTAATATGGCTCCTAAAACGCTGCCCTCTTGCACAGATTAGTTTCATCTAACATCACACAACTAATCTAGGCCTTCAGGAGCATCTGAATATTAATGTCAGGTGTGTTGGATGAGGGGTGGAAGAAACTGCAAAGAAGCTGATATTTGTCTCTTTCTTCATGCTATACACTGACTGGCCACTTTGTTAGGAACACCTGTAAACCTCAGTCATTTTATTATCCTATTAGCGGATCATATTACAGCAGTGCAGTGCATAAAATCACGCAAGTGCTTTAGTTTGTGTTCTCATCACACATCAGAATTTGGAAAAATTGTGATCTAAGTAAATTTTACCATAGCATAGCAAGATGGTTTAAGTGTTTAAGAAACTGCTGATATCCTGGGATTTTCATGCACAGAATGGTGCAAAAAATACAAAACGTCCAAGTGAGCTGCAGCTCTGTGGGTGGAAATGACTTATTTTGTTTAGGAGAGGTCTGAGCAGAATAGCTACACTTGTTCTAGCTGGCAGGAAGGGTACAGTAGCTTGAACAACCACTCTTTACATCGGTGGTAATCAGAGAAGATTCTCTGAACACATTAAACGTTTGAGGTGAATGGGCTACAACAGCAGAAGACGTGTAGGGTCCCACACGTTTAAGCCAAGAACAGGAATTGGAGGCAAGAGTGGGCACAGGCTCGAAACTTGACCGTTCAAATACTTCAAACAGTCCATACACCACATCTGAATGACATCTTTGGGATGTGGTAGAATGAGTCACAACATGGATGTGCTGATGACAAATTATGTGATGTAATTATTTGATGCAACATGGACTAGAATCTCTAATGAATGTCCACAGCTTCTACCTCCAACAACTTGTTAATTTTGTAGCGAATCTGGCCCAATATTCATGCATTAGTTTATTCTAATTTTCTTAATTTGTGTTAACAGCCTGAAATCATAATAAACATAAATGAATGTAGAATTGAACAATACATTGAACATACAGCAGACTTCCTATTCAATACAGTCATTCTGAGCTGAATACTTCAAAAAGTAATTTATAGTGTTATCTTAGAGGAAGGCTTCCTTTTTAATTCTTCTATTTATGCATCCTTTGATGTCCTGGACATATTAAAAGGCACTTTGTAGTGGCTCAGTGGAGATGACGAGAAGAAATATTTCTCCCTTATCACCCCACATCTTTGTCTTCAGTGTCAGTAAGACAGGGAAGCAGACAGGTAAGGCCCACCAAAGAGACAGATTTATGATGACCGGCTTATAAAACTCTCTAAAAGCCAGTGACATTTTTACAATACAAGCTGGCTTTTTATAGCCACTGGCCTGAAACCTCCCCTTTTTGTCCTTCAGATGTGTTGATAAGGACAAGCTTGACCAAACATGCTAATGTGACTAACAGTAGACTGATGCGAGTAGCCAGGAACTGGCAAATGTACTATAAATGTGTTCTGTTATTTCTGCAACTATGTGCTGTGTTCAAGGTAGTATGATGCTTTAAATGTGTTAGTTTTATACCACATCCCAGGTTGAATTCTGGGAAAATATGCACAGTAAATACAAATGATATGAAACTCGTTATTGTATGACTACTGTAATATTATTGTAACAACATTATAATAATATATTAATACATACAGTTAGAATTATTTGATACAATAATATCTGTGAACAAGCATAAAAGCACCCTATAGTTACTAGTGGTAAAATTAATTCATAACAGCCTAACTAGCTTACTTAAATTAGCTATCTAATAGTATATAAGCTTACCTTGCACAGCCTGTAGCAACATAAAATATGGTGGGATAATGTGAGATATTTAAAGGAGTTCATTAACTTTTTATTATTAATATTATTAGGAGTGTAACATTTTGCAAATGCCTGTTCTTGCTTTTTGAGCCACAGTTCGGTTTATACTGTGTTTTTTTGTTTGTTTGTCTGTTGTTTGTGTTTTGTTTTGTTTTTTGGCAGTGGGTGGGGGGGCTTGGGCTGGGAGTGCATAACAAAAAAAATACAAACATGCTAGATTAGCTTAACTTCACATAATTTAACTATGTAAATAAAATTAAATGAATAATATAATACAATAATTTTGTGATTTACATACAGTGCCCTCCATAATTATTGGCACCCCTGGTTAAGATGTGTTCTTTAGCTTCTAATAAATTGAGGGTTTTTTTAAATAATATAGGACCACGATGGAAAAAAGAGCAAAATCCAACCTTTATCTCAAGTGCATTTATTCAGTAGGAAAAAAATAATTGTTTAACATCAAATAATGTGTGCCACAATTATTAGCACCCCTGATGTTAATATTTTGTACAACCCCCCTTTGCCAACAAAACAGCACCTAATCTTCTCCTATAATGTTTCACAAGATGGGAGAACACAGAAAGAGGTATCTTCGACCATTCCTCTTTGCACAATCTCTCTAAATCATCCAGCGACCTGGGTCCTCTCCTCTGCACTCTCCTCTTCAGCTCACCCCACAGGTTTTCAATGGGGTTAAGGTCTGGGGACTGAGATGGCCATGGAGGAGCTTGATTCTGTGTGTGGTCAACCATTTCTGTGTAGATCTTGCCATATGTTTAGGGTCATTATCTTGCTGAAAGACCCAGTGACGACCCATCTTCAGCTTTCGGGCAGAAGCCACCAGATTTTGTTTTAAAATGTCCTGGTATTTCAAAGCATTCATGATGCTATGCACCCTAACAAGGTTCCCTGGGCCTTTGGAAGAAAAGCAGGCCCACAGCATCACTGATCCTCCCCCGTATTTCACAGTGGGCATGAGGTGCTTTTCTGCATACTCAGCTCTTGTGTTACGCCAGACCCACTTACAGCATTTGTTGCCAAAAAGCTCTATCTTTGTTTCATCTGACCAAAGCACACGGTCCCAGTTGAAGTCCCAGTACTGCTTAGCAAACTCCAAACGTTTACGTTTATGATTGTGAGTGAGAAAAGGTTTTTTCCGTGCATGCCTCCCAAACAGCTTGTTGGCGTGTAGATAGCGTCTGATGGTTGTTTTGGAGACTTCGTGACCCCAAGATGCTACCATTTGTTGCAGTTCCGTAACAGTGAGCTTTGGAGAACTTTTTATTTCTCTTATCATCCTCCTCACTGTGCGTGGTGGCAAAATAAACTTGCGTCCTCGTCCAGACTTGTTTACCACTGTTCCAGTTGTTTTAAACTTCTTAATAATTCCTCTGACAGTAGATACGGACAGGTGTAGGTGAGTGGCTATTTTCTTGTAGCCATTGCCTGACCTGTGAAGGTCAACACACATCTGCCTTACTTGAATGCTATGTTCCTTTGTCTTTCCCATGTTGAAGAGAAATGGCCTCTGTGTCACATCATAATTATACCCCAGGGAAACAGGAAGTTGTGAATTGCTAATTAAATGTTCCTACATACTTTGATTAACTTCGTAAACTACTGTAGAAGTGACAGAAATTCTTTAATTACATTTATTTCCTAAGAATTGTTAGGGGTGCCAATAATTGTGGAACAGGTGATTTTATGAAGAAAAATTATTTCTTAGTCAGGGATTTTATTTTCCCCCTAAAACTCTACTTGAGTTAAAGGTTACATTTTTCTACAATTTTCAGTGTGACAGTATGTTTCCACAATAAAAACTGAATTTATTTTAAGGCTTTTGACACATCTTAACCAGGGGTTAATTATGGAGGGCACTGTATGTTTTCGTTAGTAGTGGCCAGTAGGGACAAGAATTTATATCATCATTCTTCCCAAACATTTTTCAAATGTATAGTGTATGATTATGATACACTAAGCACACTCAAGCACAAAAGGAGGAGAACAGTTCTGAAGTTTAATGCCATGAATTTGATGTAGAGAACCACATCCTGAAACTTGCACTGGTCCTCCACCATGCTGAACAGATGGTGGTAGATAATCTCAAGCAAGTCTCATCCAGGTTCTCTCTCTCTCTCTCTCACTCTCTTATTCTCTCTCTCAGGTCTTGTTACTGTGCCCATGGGGCGTACTCTCAGAGCAAGCTGGCGCTGGTGCTCTTCACCTACCACCTGCAGGACCGGCTGTGTGCACAAGGAGATCCAGTAACGGCCAACGCTGTGGATCCTGGCATGGTGGACACGGACCTGTACGAAAACCTGTGCAGCCCTGCCCAGCTGGCCAAGAGACCTGTGGCCAAACTGCTCTTCAGGGTGAGAAAACAAATAAAATCTGTTTCTCCCATCATCCTAGACCAGTGTACAAAACTGTTTTCCACCACAAAGCTCCAAAATATCACTGTTTACTCTTTAAGTTAGCCTGAATTTTGCAAGGGAATGTCTTAAGGTGTACACAGCAGGCTTTTTGTCCACTGCAGCCCAGTCTAGATAACATCAGATCTGGCACAAACCCCTGCTTAACTAAAGTTTTTAGAGGCTTTAACTCATTAAAATCTGTCCGTACTATATAAAACTGACTGTAGTTTTGGAGCGTGCGCACAAATTCAGAACACAATTCACATTGCCATGGAAGCTCTTATTATCAATTTGTTTCATCAGAGTTACAAAAAAGTATAAAGTATATTCTATTTGTTTATTAGCTTGCTCACAAATGGTTTATTTATTTATTTATTTTGCTTTGTTAGATCACATTCTTTACATATCAAAATAAAAGTCAAGACAACACTGTGAAACTACTTCATTAAAGGAGTAAATTAAAAAAGGCATAGAAATAGCCTCTCTTCTGCCTCTTTTGCTTCTGACGTTAGAGCTTTAACCTGCAGCCATATCTTTCCTCTTCTCCAAAGTTCAGTCTGAGAAGTTGGTTGCATTTTCTGCTTTTCACAATCCAAGTAATCCCAAACACAGTCAGCGATGCTGGACTCTGGGGTGGTCAGCCCATTGTTCTCAGAACACCAGCAGATGTCTTGTTTGCATGATGGCATGCTTGGCATATATTTTAAAAATAGAACTGAGGAACTACCTCATTAAAGGAGAAGAGTAGATTAAAAGGCAGAAGTAGCCTCTTTTTAGTCTCAACATTAAAGGGTTCAGATTATAGTTCAAGCTTCAGTCAGTTAATAAATACAACAACTAGCATTAACTTAGACATCACTGGAAGTATATTAGTGCAACAAGCCTGATGGGCTGAACTTTTTTGGCTTTTTTGGCTTAAAACAATGTGTGAAATAATTTTTAGAGCCGTATGTTAAGTCTGTTTTTTGTGTCTGTTTTTTGTGTCTTTTCTTGCTTATTCATCCAGAGCAGTGAAGCAAAACGAGACTAGTGCCTTTATGTGTTTGATTTGTTTTGACTGCATTGTGAATGTTCTTTTCTAGTATTTCCGTTTTTTTCTGTAATATGTTCATGTTGTTGGTCCCCTACAGATTTCCTATAAACGCTCAAATTGATTACAGACTGTATGAAAGGACGTGGGTAGAGTAGCCCGAAAATACAGCTCAAACAGCTAATCACTGCTTTTTGGTTTTATTGGCATTTCACATACTGTCCCAACTTTTGGGGTTGTAGTTAAAGACAGTCAGTAAAAGACAAGGAGAGCATCTGGAAAGCAGTTGTCACTCTAAATAAAGAGTTAGCACTGTATTTAATATTGCTTTATTGTGCATAAGTGAATGAAGTCATGGGTAAAAATGGGCCTTGTTTGTCATTTGAATGACTTGACTTGTATTTGTTGTAAGTACACAGCAACACGTCTGCATGATCTACTGTGCTGTAAAAGTACATCTCGACAATGTTTGGTAGCAGACAGTTGTTCTCTTGCATGGTGTTTTGCTTTTTATTGTTGTTTGTTTTCTCGTGGCTGTCAACAGGACCAGCTGGTCCCTCAGAATTCATCTTGAAATCTTCCTGTTCTTGAGCCGTGAAATATGTCAGGACGAATGATAATTGGATTTATTTTATCTCAGCACATCAAAAGAGTGTATATATGTGTGTGTGTGTGTGTGTGTGTGTGTGTGTGTGTGTGTGTGTGTGTGTGTGTCTGTGTGCCTGTGTTTGTATGTTTGCTGGTGATCATGGATGACTCCTTCAGTCTTTCTGATGTATCCTGATTCCTCCAGGATCTCAGATCAAGAGGGAAAGGAAAGGAAACTGCAGTTTGCAGTCGTCCCAGAGGTGGAGGTTCTGAATAGTTCACAAATATCCACAGTTTTTCTTAAGACATAATTCATCCCTCCTAGTGGAGTGTACATGAAAAGAATCCTCTTACAATTTGTGTAATTATTTTTTAGTCGTAGCTCTTAGAAACAAGCAGAAACAAGCTGTCGAAATGCACTCTAAACTTTCGGTCATTACCCTGCTTGTGTTTGTAAGTAGAAGAGAATATTTTTATTATGGTTTGAATTTGATGAAAAGTTATTATCACTGGGTACAGTCGTGTTTTTGCAGAATGGAAAAAAAGAAAGAAAAAATTTTTGTTGTGCTGTCAGTAGTTTGGATATATAGATAAATATCAGTTCAGAATTTGAAACAAAATTCATTTCACATTATCGATTGTTTCAAGGTTTCTGCATTAAACATTGCTATGCTATGATATATGAATTGCACATGCCTGTTTTTATGAATGTATACAATAATACAAATACAACATGACTGTATTTGGCTCATTTTAGACCAAATCAAATACATCATTTTCATGGGCCAACAGGTGTTTCTGAAGTCTAAGCTATCCTGAACTGTTTATTAGTAATATTAGTAATATTAGTAAATTAGTAATAGAAGGGGTCTGATGAATATTTGTTGGTAAGGTGCGCCAGATGTTTGGTGCATGAAAATAATATGCTGCTTCATCACTGTTTTTAAGTTTCATATGTGGGACATGTAGAAGGTTCACACTGGATGATCTTGAAGCATGATTTGTAGCATAGTTTATCAGGCATTCAGAGGCATATGGTTTTGCACCTTAAGAGATTTAAAAACTAGTTATAGAACTTAAAATAGAACTTTATAGTCAGTTTTACAGGAAACAGGCAGCCAGTGCAGTGATGCTAAATCTATCCAAATGTGGTCACATGCTCTAGTACATTCATTGTAATGCATTGGGAGTTTAACTATTTTTATCAATTTTTAAATTTTAAAGGTATGTTGATCTAAATTGAAGGGCAATTCCAATGATTTTGATTATAATTTCATGCATAATTCATTATTCAGAATCCACAACATATATTTTATACACCTTCCCAAACCCCCAGGGCACCTATACAGAATGAATTGAACTGAAATTTTCTATATAATGTTTATGAAGGTAAAATAGTGATAAATCTGGAAAAAAAAAACTTTACTTTTTTGTGTGGGGGTGGCTATTTTTGCCTCACAACACCCTGCAAACAACCACCAAACAATGTCTCAGGCACCAGTGCGGTCATAATCATGTCGTGTAATAGCTTTCTGTGAGGGAGCTTCAGACGTCTGGTTTCTGTCACTACCACTGTGAACAATTCAGACTATGTAGCATTTCACAGTGAAATGTTTACATGCGTTTCTGAGACACACTGCATGAAATGTGTTATTGAGACACAATATAAATAGCAAAACCGATACCTGTATAAGAATTTATTTCCAAAACAAAAAGTTTAAATGTCATTATTTTACATGCAGATCATGGTTGTTTAGCACTTTTGTGGTCGCTGTGTAATTCTGTGTTTTAGTTTCTAGTGCTGATATCATCACTAGACGTTTCTAGGGATAGACGTGTGTGAAGTGTGACGGATACTGTAGGTGTTGTTGTCTTACTGCATTCAAAGTAGGGAGCCACTCAATTCAGAATCTGTAATTCTGAGAAAGTGGATGACATTATGAAGATTATTCCTTTCTCTCGCATATCACAAAGCCCGCTTTCAAAATAGGTAACACTGAGGTTTTGTTGTCATGAAAGAACCTTCCAGAATGGCCAGTAAACTGGCGACCTCTCTAGTGCCCTTCATCACACAAAAGATCACGCTTATCTGTCTCGTCCGAATTTAATTTCCGTGAAACTCGTGCTCTTGTCAAGATGAGTGTTGATGTTGAATTATTTTGATCTTCATCGCCATGGTGATTTTCCTTTTCACAGGCTTATATGTTGGAGCCAGGTCATAGCTTTTGCAGCTTGATTAGATATTAATCTGATTCTCCTTACTGAGCTAAAGCTTCTGTTGTTTGGCCATTAATTATTTAAACAAGACAAAAACATAACGGGTCCAGATTTACAGGCGCTATTGTCAGCTACTGAAAGCTTAGCATATTGTCATTGTAATATGGGAATATCATGCTTTGTTAGGTTGGCTTGACAAAGTGTGCTTGTGCTTTTTGAACTGATCAACCATGCCACCTGGAATTCCACAGTATAGGTATACCATAGCAACCGCCTAACAACACACCGAACAATGTTAAATACCACGGCAATCTTCTAGCAAACCCCTAGCATGCACCAGAAATAGCACATCAACTTCCTAACAGCCACTTCCAATACTATAGTGACCTCATAGCAATAAACTAGTAACCACCTGGAAGTACATATGAACCAATCTGAAACGCCTTACCAACCACTTAAGATACCATAGCAACAACCTCACAACACTTCACCAACCACCTAGTAACATCTTAGCAATCACCTTGGAGCAACCGCTTAAAAAGATCTTACAAACCCTCTGGAATGCCACAGCAACCACTTAGAAAAACTCTTAGCAACCACTGAAATTACTATATAAACCCAAATAAGTTGCCCAGTTTTTATTTGGTTTGTTTGTTTTTGTTTTGATAGATAGCCTATCAGTATTTATTAACCTTTTCCTCGGTTGCTAGGCTAGCAGTAAGAAATTCTTTATCATACCTGGGGGATTCTCTATAGTTATGTAGTAAAGAACATTGATGGATGAAAATACAAGAATAAAAAAAAATATTATGTCACACTAATGAGGCTGAGGGATTCAATACTGCACCAGAGAATAGTAACATGATATATAATATCAAATTAAATGCTAGTATTAGAAAAAGCAGAACTAGATCAGAATGTCCATTTAATGTATATTAAAGTTAGAAAAAAGGTTCTATAAGTTTACCATTTTAAACCAATTTATTACAATGAAAGATGGCCTGTTTGTGGTAAATGGCTTGATACCATTGTTTTGAAGCTGACAGGTTTGTTTCAGTTGAAGTCTTTTTAAAGTCAAGCTGAAACTGTTTATTGCCACACATTCTGTATCTCCTAATACATAAATTATGATGCACTGGAAGGTATGTGTGGGACAGAACTTACAGAGCAGCACGATAATGAATAATGGATGCATACTGGATCATTTCACGACTGGATAGACAAAGAAATTAGGGCCAAGCATAAGGAAAATGTTTTGAAGGCTGTTGAAAAAAAAGATGGATTAAATTCTGATGGGGACAGTTTATTCTGGTGTTAGTCATTGAGGCCATAATTAGAAGCCACAGAGAGAGACTGTAGAGAGGAGTAATGATGGTTGTTTTTCTGGGTTTTTGGAAACGGTATGAAGTTGTTATGTTTTCTATGAAGGGTGTAGGGCTGAACAATGTTAGGAAATATCTATTGATGGCACAATACCACTTTCTATTTTCTGATATTGATACTGAAATCAGTATTGGCTGATACTGATATCAATACAATGTTTTTTCCTTTTTTCTTTAAAAACTATTATGCTTGAGCTGTTTTTTGCCCAAATTGTTCAAACAGTCTTCTAACCTGTATGAGGAAATGCATAGCCAACATGACTCTCTTGCGGTACCAAATTTCATGAGTTTAAATAAAACTGCTGTAAAGACTGTAACACAACGTCCATAGAACAAAAAAATAAAACAGCACAACAATTGAATTGTAATATTCAGAAGCAATTTTTTCACATGAAAACTGTACACCTGGGATGCGATAACATCATTTTTTAAATTTTGGTGTGTTTCTCCTAACGTAAATTGTATGTATATTGTATGTATATGTATACAATATATATATATATATATATATATATATATATATATACACACAAATTCTTGTGTTGTTTTTTAGCATGACATCACAGTTGGCCTCAGTTTCTGGATGGGTAAAATGGTCCTCCCTCTTCTCCACTTAGTGATGCCAGCCAGCTCACATAACCGGAATGGTAGTTAGTGCTCTCCTCCGAGCATGTTGAACTGTCCAGTGATGCATAAGTGGGACTTTAAATGATGCCGTGCGGTAGTAGTACTGTGTTGATTTGAAAGAGACCTAGCTCATGGAAATAATGACTAAATTGGGGGAAAATTTGAAGTAAATGATACTTCAGACTCAGTGTACTTCAGTGATAGATTCTTGGCTTGGCTTTTATCAAGATCTATCAGTGGAAGCCGCCATGTAAATCTGTATATGAATGAGGGAACTACACTGATGGAGTCAGCAACAGCATGCGAGCAGCTCGGCTCCAGGCTGGAACTACAGATGGTTCAAAGGCTCAAACTAAGTAAATATGTGATTAATTTGACCCCATTACTTCTTACACATAACAGCTGACATACACTATATGTCCAAAAGTATCCAGATGCCCATCTAATGAGTGAAATCAGCTATGTTAATGTGCACTCATTGCTGATAGAGGTGTTCACTGCATAGCTTGTGTAATCTGTGTGGAAAAGCATTGACTGAGCAAAGAATGACAGCATAAAATGAGATGATTTGGAGCAGCTGCACATAAGCCTGCAGTCACCGTGACCAGTGCCAGACATCGTCTAGAGGGGAATTAAGTTTACTGAAGTGATGGTGCTCCATCCAATACCTTTGGGATGAGTTGGAGTGTGTTTGAAATCCAGAACCATTCAACATCAGTACCTGACCTCAGTAATGCTCTTGTGACTGAATTACAATCAACTCCAACATCTAGTAAAAGCCTTCCCAGTAGAGAACAGCTGTTAGTGCAGGTAAGGGGAACAAACTCGCTGTTAATACCCTTAATTTCAGAAGAAACACCGGATGAGCAGGTGTCTAAGAGCTGTGAACATCCACCTTCCAGTATATCAAAATCACATTGGTGAACCATTGATACAGTTGACAAACTTGAGAAAGTCAAAATTTGGCCTGTAGTATTTTTAGCCTTCAGTATTTTTACCCTTGTTGGATTAGACACACAGAAATCATTGGTCAGAGTCCTCATAACACACAATAAACAAACAGTGATTGGTTAGAGGCTCATGTGCATGTCTGCAATATCCATTATCATGATAAATATTAAGGTATGATATATTGTACAGCCCTAAAAGAGTCTCAAAATGGACGAGCGAGATTGCGAGGGTCTATTTTTGGGCCCAACTGTGTTGTTGGGCAGGTTTTCCTGGCAGAGGTAGAGAAAGAAGGAAATAGAGGCATGAATCATCTTCCCTGTGAAACAAATGGGTTTAAGGAATGTTTTTCACCAAGCCTTTCAAGGATCTCCTCAGAGCTTAAATGCATCCACTCTTGAAACATGCCCACCCGGCAGAGAAAATGGGAGCATTTGCCTTTTTCTTTTGTTCTCAACCAGCCAGAACGACCTTGCTAAAGACAATTAAGTGCTCGAGAAGCGTATCCTGGAAACTGTTGCATTGCAGATGCACATTGACTGCAGTCAGACATTCCGTTTACTTGGTGCACAGAGCTGGATGGAACTCCACCAGTTTGAGCAAAAGCCCCTGATCTGTAGACCTATACACACGCTTCAAATGAAGAAAATCTGACCTTTTTGTACAAAGCTGTTAACATTGTCAGTGTCACAAATTTGTGTAAATTGTTTATTTTACATTCTGCATCAACAGAATATATAGAGTCGGCATTCATGACATTTTTCTATTTGTCACACATACTTTAAAATCATACATCAATGTCTAAATAATCTATATTTTATAGAACTTATTTTTATATAACTTTTCATCAAATTCAATTCATAATATATCTCCTCTTATGCTTACAAAGGGGTTGTGACTGAAAGTTTTAAAACCTCGCTTTCAACCAAATTTTCTCCGCTTGTTTAAAAATGCAAGAAATTTACATAATATAAATGCCTGAACTGAAGCACATTGTGTTTGAGGAATTCTATCACAGTTTGTCAGCATTGTAATTGCTTCATTTATGTGACACATTCACAGGAATGGAGAGAAATGCCTCTAATGAATGCTTAAACAAATAACATGAACAGAAAGTCTTCCTTGGACCGAAAAGCAGATTTTGCCTAAATAATGATTTGACAGATTTCTTCTATGGTTAAAAGCAGACATTTAACCTCTTTTGAGTCAAAGTAGGTGTAAACAGTTGAAAGGTTTGAGTGATAATGAGGTCTGATGTCACAACAAGGATCTGTGTGTGGGCTTTGGCATTAAATTAGCAGTCACAAATATTGTCAAAAATATTTACTATATATATAAAATAGTCAGAAATGTGATGTTTTCATTACTGTAAACCTGGTTAGTTTTTAATGTGTTAAGTTGTTTCAGAGTGATTAAAAAAAACTCATTTTAACCCTTAACAAGCCAAGCTTTATTACTCACTACTATAACCTAAGAATAGCTCTAGTAGTTTGTATTGAAGTCCCTGTAGTTTCCTACTAATGAGCCTTAGAATGAAATAAACTTGGAGTGTTAAGAGGTTAAATGGCCTGGACCCACTGGGTCCTGTGTTAATGAATATGTAATTAAAGGAAAATAATGTGTTAATTGTATACTTCCATGATAACCTAACAATAAGTCAGTCAGTTTCCATTGTAGTTTCTGTAATGTAGTTAGTATTAATACTGAAGATGTAATAAGACTGGGATGTCTCACCTTATTTTACCTTAGACAAAATATGCGTTTGACCAGGGGGTGCATGCAAGTGTATATGACAGTTAATCGTCAGCTATTTCATGAGACACGAGGGACGCTTGGGTTAAAAGCGGTACTCTATTGCTTTAAGCAGCATTTGAACATATGGGAACTCCCCATATCATGGTGAGTGTTTCAGCATTTGGCTTTAGTTCTTCCTAAGCCTGAAGCTTGTATGCAGTCCCAGGGCTGACAGCCACCTCTGAGGCTTTTCTCTCTTTTGTGTGGAATATCGATTCCACCCGGCCAAGCGCAAGTGTGTGTAAAGGCTTGCAAGCTTAAATCCAAATTCCCTGAGATGGGAAGGTGGAAGGAGGAGTGGAAAAACATTGCTCAGCCTCCGTTGCCCAGCCTCAGGACTGGCCTTTTGAAGCCCATGCCCGGCCGCTGGCGTTCCACAAGAGTGGGCTGCTTCCATAATTGATCTGTCTGGGGTCAAAAACCCACTGACCGTCTGCATAACAATCTAACTCCGTCTAGAGAGGATCTGAGTGAAGCCACCCTGCGCAGACACTTTAGAAAAGCTCATGGCTGTAATAGATTAGCACCGTTTGCCCACTTACCCTAAATGTAAACAAAAAATGTAAAAAAAAAATCTAACAAATTGAAGCTGCATGCTTAAATCATCACTCACTTATATGAAGTTAAGTAAATGTAGACTTGCTTTTGCAGTTTGACACTGTGTGTGTATATATATATGCTTATATAAATATAGACGCTTTAATATATATATATATATATATATATATATATATATATATATATATATATATATATATCACTTATATACATACATACATACATATATGTGTGTATACAGGGTGAGTCAAAAGTCACAGGACACCATTTTATTTCAGAAACGAAAGGGAAAATGACAGATCTGAATACCCCAGCAAGTAATGGGTGAGGGGGCCTGTCTTTTAGGCTATGTCCAGAACATGGCCACCATCTTGAAAGCCACAATATTGGATCAAGGGCAAGTTTTTCCAATGGGAAGGTGGTCATGTAGCAGATCAGAGAAGATCAGAAATGTCCCAGAAGTCGATTGCCACAATCAGATTTGCAATATCTCTTGTGGTTCAAAAGTTGTGACAACAACTGGGAACGTTGCCTGTGATGCACAGCTATTTGACGTGTTCAATGTGCTGTCCCTGGTGCTGAACACAGAGCTGAAGACCAGTCGTTATGAATCCGCATGAGAATTTCTGGAGAAATGCTGTCACAAGCCTCCACGATGCGGTGCTACAGGTGGAGTTTGTTGCGGATTTTCTCAGCATACACAATTTGTTTGAGATCACTACAGAGATAAAAGTCAGTAATACAATAAAAAACTAAAATAAAACAGTGTCCTGTGACTTTTGACTCTGTATACATCCACATACATACATATATACATACATATAAATTGACAGAAGACTGTCACATAGCTAAAAACAGACTAAGACATCACAGACATATTTGTTGGCTCTGGGGCTACAGGCGGACGTAATTTAAATCCTTAAGATTAACATGACACAACTCCCTCCTGAGTTCCCTCCTGTTAGATATAAATAAATTAGGCTACATTCACATTACCAGGCTGAAGTGGCACAAATCAAATCTGCAGCCAGTTGCACCAGCCGAACGCAAGTTCAATCATACCCTATTTTGAATGCCACTGCGTTCAAGTTTATGTGCTACTAGAAATTAATTGGTTGCACCAGTAACATAGTTTCAATGTAGCTCTAAGTTATAACTTAACTTTTCCACATACCTTGTAGCAGGAATAAGTTATGCTGTAAAAAATCTGTTTGATTTGATTGACAGAAAACTTGTAAGAAGACTAAATATGTCTCGGTTTGCTTCGACTAACATTTCTGCAGGATAGATTACACTTGTTTTTGTCAGTCAACTACAGAAAAGATCACAGAACTCCTAGCCACAGATTTATATAACAAAGACACGAACAGCCTGGAGTCCTTACTTTGTGTCTGGCACTGGGATATTTTTCTTCAGAATCATTCCAAAACAGGTGGGTGACTCTGTTCAGGTACACCAGTAAACTGCATGCAAATAACTGCATCAGTGCTCAGGTTGTGTGTGACACTGACCTCATTAAAATAGAACTAACATAGCTAACATTACCTTTTTGCCATTCAGCAGATTCAAAGTGATTACACTAGTCGCAGCAACAGAATAAACACACATACAAGAAGACACAACTTTATTATAAAACCAAGTCTCTTTTTGAATTATAGTTTACACAACCAATACGCCATAAGTGAATCTAGCATGAAAAGAGAGAAAGGTGAACAATTCACTGCATGTGGGAACCATGCGTATGTTGGATAGCGTTACTGATTGGCTGCAGAGAGTGAAAACGTCATTCTGTGCGATAGTAGTGCACTTTACACACTACTAGTTAAGATGTGCCATAAGTGTCTTTCTAGATTTAAACAAACTGCTCTCAGTGTAAGGTTTAGGGTGGCCTTTACACCCCAACTTACCATCGAATTTACATTCAGCCGGCGCAACTGGCTGCTGATCACGAATCAGATCTAAGCCACTTTCATATGTAGCCTCTAATCAGATACATATGCAACCTGTGGCCATGCAACCTCAATATAATAATAAAATATGTAAACTCTGTAACAAGTATGGAAACATTCATCAGAAACAACCACTTAACCTTACCATTTAAAATTTACACAGAGAAAGCAGTCAGTCTAAAGTGCAGTCTTCTTTAACCTCTTAAAATCCCAGGCTTATTACATACTAAGGCTTTTTATTCAGTAACTACAGGGACTTCAATGCAAATTGGTTGAGCTGGTGTGTTCCTACTTCTTACTGCTGTGTGGGAGAGTTCATTCAGTAAAACAATCAAGTTTCTAGTTTATTTGTCATTTGTGCATGTCAGGACATTTATGCATTGAAATGCTTGTGGTGAGGCTCAGATAATCACGCTACAGAAAATAACAAAGTAATATATATATAAAAAAATATATAAATATATATATAAAATATATATATAATAAAATATATATATAAAAGAAATATATTAAATTTACACAAAATATAGTGAAATATACACAAAATATAGACACGATACACACAAGACAGAGACAATATACATTAAAAGTGACTTGAGTGACTTGCGCTATAGTTCTTTAAAGTGGCTTAGTGTTAAACTCTTATTGTCCATAGCAGAGCTGATATGATACAAATTGAGATCAACTTCACCAGAAAAACCAAATTCTGTTACAAGCTATGTTCTACAGTTTGATCAAGTTATAACACACAGGGCAAATTATCCCAATATCATTACACTGCAAAATAGGGTACCATTCGCTCATTCTTCTGCTTTTCTTGGCTGAAAAGTCCTATCATGTCCTAAATAGTCCCATTTCTTAAAATGTCACTCTCAATCCACATCAATTGCCAAGGAAGACAGCACTCAATTTAATGCTAACATGGCATCTTGGCTATAGGAGTACACTCATACGCCAGATGGTAATGAACAAAACAAAATCTCATTGTTTTGGGGATCTTTGTTATCTGAGTTAGCTCTCGCACTCATTTTTTCTTTTTGAGCGTTTTGTTTTTAAGCTTCACTCTCATAAACTTTGCTAATCAGCTGGCTCTAATGTTCAAGTCAAATGCATCAATACCGCCGCCAGTCAGCATCAGAGGTTATGTTTTGAATAAATCTAGTATGAATGACATATTTAAAAAGACAATCAATGGTTTGTAAGGATGTGTTTGGGCGTGAGTGGGTCAATAAATGAATCTCTTTAAAGAAAACAGACAGTCAGAGGCCCTGAATTACTTGGAGCTTAGGCCTAGAATTGCTTTTGTATGAAATCCCCTTGGCCACCATCTTCAGGCCTGAGTATTCTCAAATTCTGTGGATACTCAGGCCTGAGTATTCTCAAATTCTGTGGATACTCAGGCCTGAGTATTCTCAAATTCTATGGATACTCAGGCCTGAGTATTCTCAAATTCTGTGGATACTCAGACCTGAGTATTCTCAAATTCTATGGATACTCAGGCCTGAGTATTCTCAAATTCTGTGGATACTCAGGCCTGAGTATTCTCAAATTCTGTGGATACTCAGGCCTGAGTATTCTCAAATTCTGTGGATACTCAGGCCTGAGTATTCTCAAATTCTATGGATACTCAGGCCTGAGTATTCTCAAATTCTATGGCTACTCAGGCCTGAGTATTCTCAAATTCTATGGCTACTCAGGCCTGAGTATTCTCAAATTCTATGGATAACAGTCTATAAAAAGTATAGTTTACATATTAGTACTTCATAATAATTTGTCACATTCACATTTTCATTTTGCAGGCAGTTTTACAGTTGCTGTGGTCTACCAGCGAGGCTGACAGTCACTGTTCATTGAGTACTATAAGTGTAGACCCTTGGGCTAGAGTATTATTAGTGGGTATGACCTCCTTCTCACTCGGCATTAAGTTTCATTCACATGTCCTTTCCTGAGCTAGGGGCTGTGGTTTACGTATAACTGTGCAGCCTCTTTGAGAAAACAGGAGAGAAATGCGCGGTAGTGGATCTTACTGTAAGATGTTTTATCACCATGTGTGATAAAGTGTAGAAGAATGGATATATTGAGGAACAAGATGCTATAGTAGTGCTACCTAGCCATTAACTGAAAAATGTACAAAAGGCTGCTCTCAGCGGCGTTCAGAAAAGGATTCTTGTTTCAATGAAGTGCATCCAGTTCAAATGAAACTGCCCTGTTTTTTGCTGTCTAAAGCAGCTTCCTGCTCATTTTTGCTATCTGAGTAGAAATAAAACTTTTTGAAAGCTCGAACAGCCATTTTTTTTCTTTTCAGAACACATTTGTTTTTTTCTTCCTTTCTTTTCTTTCACTTAATTGGCTCTGTGTGAACAGATGGCCTTTTTTGCTGCACCATCAGTTCTTGAAAACTCATTTCATTCCATGAGATTTTGTGCCATAAATTTAAATGAAAGCTATGTATTAAATTGTGGACCTTATTCTGTGATTTATATTGCTTCATAATAATGCAGGAACGCAGTGTCTACGTGACTCACACCGTGTTGCTCTTTTGACCTCCAGAAAAAAATTCAGTTGCTTTTGTGTCAAATGTTACTGAATTTATTATGCACATAAGCTTTTAAAGTGTAAGTGACCATAGAGGTGATTTGACCAGAGATGTGCTTAGATAGCTATTCAGTTTTACAGTGTTTCACTTTCTGTGTTGTTTGTCTTTTTCACAAGGTAATCACATGGTTATGTTTTAATTTCTCCCATGCTATGATCAATGTGCATTAAGGCCTTTTTTGACAGAAAAACAACTAACAATTTAATTTTTACATTGTACATTTTAGTGAAACCTCTCACAATCTAGAGTTCTACGTCCGCCACAGACCTCTGTAGCAAGAAAATGTTGCCTTGAGTTCAGCTTTAGTTGCAGATTCTCATTGTCAACCTATAGCACGACTGCCTTGGCTGTGTTGACCTCTGGAGTGGGGAGTGGTCCTTCATATAGCAGCTCTAAAGGTCCAGAATAGAAGAATGGAGAGAGCGTTAATTTTAAGTGTTTCGGTATGACATTTTATGGAATTCATCCTGTTCTGACTACAAATGACTCAGGGCTGTCAAGGTTGATGTATTAGTAATGCATTAACACAATGCATTATTGATGGCTAGGCTTGGGTCAGTGTGACTGTAATGAGGTATTTGAAAATCATCGCAGGATTTTAAATTTGTGATGGTTTCAATTTTCTGTTTTGTATTTATCTTGTAATTGCCCAAAGAAACACATTCTGGCAATTTACATCGTAGGACAAGGGGTGCTCTCTGATGGCTTTATGTGCTGATAGAAAGATAGAAACGAACTACACTTGTTGATGCACATCTAACATGCATTCCCATCTAAACATTAGCACCCTCTAATCGCAGATGCTGACTAGAATCTGCAGCTGGCTTACTACAATATATTGTGGCCCGGGGCTAATTTTCAGTCTGGTGTGAGGGAGCGGATGGTTAACCAGCCCAGTGCAGGCAGGACCAAGACCTGAAACACATATGTTTAGAGAAACCCCACAAAGGAATCACTAGCCTAATTAATGTGATAACACTCAATTAGCATATATAAATAAGATCTAACAGCAAAATAACTAAAATGAACAAACTCGTTCTAAATAGCGTGAAGCAACTAATCACGTGAACATCACGCAAATTGCATCCTTGTAAGCTTTCAGAGTAATGCCTTCGGCAAACTACACTGGACAGTGCTGAGAAACCTGTTATAGATAATTCAGTGAGCAGCAAACTAAACAGAATGCACTGGCATGGTGGAAAACTTCAGCTCCGCTTGAGAGCCTCAACTGTAATATGAATCCACAAGCTGTATATATATATATATATATATATATATATATATATATATATATATATATATATATATATATATATATATATATACAAGTATACTACATGTAGTATAAGACACTACAATTAATGAGTTGAGAGCATTGAATGTATATATGACATACCGTTACCTGGAACATGCAGCCTCTGTTGCTTTCTTAGTAAGTGTAATGACAGTTTCAAAGTACTGCACACTTTATATTGTAAATACTGCTGCAAATTCTTGAGTTTATACTCATTGTGTTTTGAACCACCTCATACCATTTAGTGCAATACCTGCGCTCGCGTAGATGCAACAAATCTGTCTTATATGCTTCAGTAAATATCTATCCATCTAAAACTATATGTATTTACATGATGAAAACAATGTTATTGAAATATTGAAAATAATGAATACATTCTGATGAAGCTTATTGTGTGAACATATATAGTTATAACACAATGCGCTGCCTTTTAAAGAATCTTTCTTTAGGTTCTTTAGGGAAAACTTTAAGCAAATAAGATAAATGCAATTAATCGCAGTGTTGTTTCAGTCATTTGACAGGCCTGTAAACATAAAGGAGAGGCAGCATTGTATGCACTCACTCAAGAGGCTGGATTAAAAGGCATAACTGTGTTGTTTTGCTATTCATTGCTGACAAGTTAGCTAGTCGCTGCCACATTGCTAACCGCATGGTTTTTGTTTTTTGTTGTTGGTATTCCAGTCCGGCATTTGTCCCATCTTTTTCACACTTGTAAATTCCTAGCAGGCTGGGGTTATCGCACTTTCATCAGATTTTTGAGGGTAATTACTGAACCTTATCAGCCATCCCTGTTCCATGATTGATGCTTTTCCATGTCTGATCTCATCTCATGTGTGATTTCTCCACTCCACAGACCCCAGCCGAAGGAGCCTCCACGGCCATTTACGCCGCAACTGCTGCCGAGCTGGAGGGGGCTGGAGGGCTCTATCTGTACAACGGCCGCAAGACTGAGTCCTCAGTGACCTCTTATGACGAGCAGCTGCAGGGCCGGCTGTGGATGCAGAGCTGCGCTCTGGTGGGGCTTCAAAAGGCCTGAAGAACTGGAGGAAACTGGAGAGCATTGGTTCAACATAGCAAAGCCTGAATTCCTGAATTACTTTTTTTTGTTTGTTTGTTTGCTGAGCCTCATCTCATGCCTGATGCAGTGTTCATTTGTGAGCAGCAGCTGAGAAAAGTAGCATCCACAATAATAGCATGGAACGACTTGATTGCCTATATGAATGATGCCTATAAGGATAGTAGCAAAAGTAGTGGTTTCCTCACATAATGATGGTGATATTTGAACAGAAACTATCCAAAGCTAAGTGAATCAAATGAATCGAACTGGTGATTCAGACTGATCTGCACTGTGCGAAGTTGCTAACCATATTATTGTTATTGTAATCATAGACTAAGAACTAATGCAATAAAACGTTCTACTGATTTGCCAAGCTGGGGAGAATCCAATTTTGGATAAAGACAATCAATGAACAAGCGGATCGTAGTCATGTACTGCCTCTGGACAACTCGACTCTCGTCCCAGCTTTGGGACATTCTAAATGGATTAACCCATATGTAGTTCTGTACTGTTCCCTGACTGTAATCAGGCGTGCTCTAACGCATACTGATGGAGACCCACCGACTGCATTTGAGAACACTGCAGATTTTGCTGCTGGATGCCGGTGGCGGGGCAGGGGAAAACCAGTCTTTCATTTCCTTCTTTCCATCGTGCCATTGAAATCCTATGTATAGAATCCTCCAAAAAAAATGAGATTGCTTTTCCCACCATTCAGGTTACAACCTTGTTCCCAAAGGAGCATTGTTTTATTGCACCCATCTTTTGGTGACTGTGATGTGTTAGAAAAAATGTGATTCTAGTGTCTTAGCAATCCAATAACAGCATTTTCATTTGTTGTCTTTTCAGTCTTGCTCTTAAGCACAGGTCTGGGTTCGATGGAGCATCTGAAGTATGTACACAGAAAGCAGTCTTGATTGCTTCACTGCTAAAACACACTGAAAACAGTCCGATTCTTTCTGACTAATACCTCGAATGCATACGTCCGCTCAAGGTCTGCTCACAAATTGCCAATGCGTGGACGAACGAGTGATGAATCTTGCCTAAAGATGAAGACCAATGAAAAGAAATGAGAAATTAATAGGACTTCTAGTTTTCTAGCAGAGGATGTTGCTGCTCTCCACAGACGCACTTTTCAAAGTGTCTTGTGCCGAAATCCTGGAACGCAGTGACTGCTTTCCTTGAAGTGCTCCTTTGTCCTGCAGAACAGTTCAGTTGTGTTCTTGTCAGAAGTTACTGTATTCAATATATGTGTGTGCATTTAATGTGTAAAGTGACCATGAAATTGATTTGACCAAATATGTGCCCATATAGCTATTCTACTTTACAATATTTCACTTACTGTAGGCCCTGCAGGTGGAAGTACACCCACCGTCTACCTTTTGGTTCTGGCTTTCGCCAGTTTCAGCACTGGGTTCTGTTTTATTTTAGCCTGCGCTACGATCCGTGTGCATTAATCAGTCAGAGTCATCACGTTTTCATCATGATTGCGAGGGTAATTACAGCCGTAATTGCACTTCTAGTGTAATTACTTCCTTGCTCGACTACCAGTTGGATTAATTAGATAGAGATAAGATGGTAAGAAATAACTCTCTACCAATATTTGGGATTACTGCAATGAATTGATCGGAAATAAAGCTCCGCACAAAACAGAGAGAGAGGGGGAACCACGCACACAGACGGCTGATAGTGAAACGGCAAACCACCACTCACTGTGAACGTGCCGCAGTTATACGACCATCTCTCTGTTTCTCTCTCTCTCTGTTTATCTCCCTCATTCTTTCTCTCAATTGATCTCTCTCTTTAACTCTTTTTATCTCCCAATATCTCTTCATCTCATCCTTCTTTCTCCTCTGTTCTCTCTAAAACTCTGATTTATCTTTCTTTCTCTCTCCACCCTCTCTGTTTCTTTTTATCTACCCCATGTCTTTCTCTCCATCTCTTTCCCTCCCTCCCTCTCTTTCTATTGCTCTCTCCTTTTTCTGTCTTGTTCTTTCTGTCTCGTTCTTTCTTTCTGGCTGTCCCTCTGTCTCCATCTTTTCTTCTGTTTTCATCTCTCTCTCCTTCTTTCTGTCGCTTACCTCTCCCTTTTTCTTTCCGTCTTCTGATCTCTCTTACTCTTGCTGCCTCTCTTTCCCTTTCTATGCCTTTTTTCTTCTTTCTGTCTCTCTCTTCGGTCTCCTTATCTCTGTCTCCCGCGCTCTCTTGCTGACTCTTTCTGTGTGTCTCTTTTTTTTCTGTCTCCCTATCTCTCTCTCTCTCTCTCTCTCTCTCTCTCTCTCTCTCTCTCTTTTGTCTTCCTATCTTACTGTTTCTGTCTGTCTCCCTCTCTCTCTATCTCTGTCTTTTTTCTCTCACTCTTTCTGTCTCTCTTTTCAGTCTCTCTATGTCTCTTTCTGTGTTTCTGTCTTTTTTCTATCTCGCGCACTGATTCTTCCTGTGTCTCTTTCTGTCTCTTTCTCTCTCTCTCTCTCTCTCTCTCTCTCTCTCTCTCTCTCTCTCTCACCCTCTCTCACCCTCTCTCTATCTGAGTGGAGTGCTCTGCTGAGTGTTGTTGAAGTGTCTGTAAATCATCAGCTCTTAAACAGAAATGAAATTGCTTGTCTTTGGATGCACTGATTGAAATTATAAAAAAAAGAAAAAGGAAACCAATGAAATCTATGTTACTTCAGCTGTTGTGTCTTTATTTAAAGCAACTGGGGAGGGGGTGGGATTTGGGAGAAATTAAAAACACGAAAATCAGATGAATATTTTATGGTTGGTAATAATATGCTGTGCTGCCTGCAAGTCATTTTAAGGACGCAGTGAGGAACAAAAATGAGTTCCATTAAAGAAAAAAGAAAGACAAAAAAATTAGGATTTTACAGCAGTTTGGTCATCTCGATCTGTCCCAGAACACTGTGTCTTGACACACGCTTGTCCTCATAGCACTTTTGAGTGTGAGCTCTAGAAGATCACTGACATGTTTGAGCCTCTACTTCGCACTGTGTTGCGCACTCGCACAGTTGGTTGTTTCAGGACCATCATTTCTGATCAAAAAGACAGATCTGCTCTGAGCATATGGCCAGTGTGCTCTTTAGGGGAATGTCAGATAAAAGTCACAAGGTGTGTGTGTCTGTGTGTGTGTGTGTGTTCAGGTCTTTGTGGGGACCAGATTTCTACATCATCATGAAACAAATCTGACATTGTAAGAATGTAATTTTTCACAAAAAAGCTATCGTAGTTATAGCTCATTTAGGTCATTTGTGGTGGACAAATATCCCCACAATTGATGGAAAACATGAAAATGTTTGACATCAGAGTGACTAATTTTAAAAGGGCAAAAATATTAGGTTTTGGTTCCTGTTATTAAGGTAAGGAGTAGCAAAGCAGCATTTATCCACAGGATTCTTTCGATGGAAATACCCCACAAAGACAGCAATACAAAGGTGTGTGCTGTACATTTAGGGACCAAACGTCCCAAGAATGATGAAAAACATGAAAATGTGAGACATTTCGGGAACTTAAAACAAAAAAAAACGTTTTATTCATTTTGAAAGATGTTTATTTGTGCATTGATTGACAAAATGTACCAGAATCTCTGACGATAAGCAGTCTGGCATGTGAGAGTAGGTGTAGAATAGCCGTATTTAACTACATTCATACAGATGGCAAAAGAAAATATCCCACAAAGACGGGAATGCAGTCTGTAAGTTTGTTTAGATCATTCAGCCCTTTGTGGGTCCAAATATCTAAACAAAAATGTGATATTGAGTGAAATGTTGAGGGAATGATTTTATTTTAAAGTGTCAAAAATGTTTACTGAGCTTACAGTTAAAGTTAGCTGGGTATAGCACAGCAGCATTAGCTGAAGATATGTAGGGACCAAATGTCCCCAGATTGGAAAACATGGAAATGTGCATCACTGCAGAGATTTATTTATCTGAGAGAGGAATTTATTTGCTTTTGGCTGCTGAGCTTATGGTTAGGTGTAGAGTCAGCCTCAGACACTCCATCCACACATATAACTTAGTAGCTACAAAGTTCAATCAGAGATGTTATAAAGGATCTTGTGGTCACTGGTTGGAAAACAAATGCTTGTATTGTTCAACATCTCATCTGTTTAAGGGAAAAATCTAATGAAAATAGTTTTTTTGTGGTTGGCTCTTTTAAAGGTCAGTCAGACAGCCATGTGCTGTCAAAGTGGGTGGTTTTTCACCACTTTAAACATAAAAAATGCACCAGAATATCCTGTCTGGTGTCTGGTTCTGGAGACTTGTGTAGGTGTAACACAGCAGCATTAGCTACACTAACTCAAGGCAATGCATCCATTACAATATTACATAACAAAGACAGGAATACGATACGTTTAGCTCATTTACCAAATAACCAAACGTGAAAATGTTTACTATTTGCTGAACATATGGTTACAGTTGGGTCAGGTTTAGGTAGAATAGCAGCATTAGCTAAAGATTTTAGTAAGGGCAAAGAGAATACCCCACAAAGACAGAAATACAAACCACTGTAGAACTGTGTGAGGGCTAACGGTCCCCAGAATGATGAAGAACATAAAAATGTGTGATGTCAAGGGGCTTCTTTTTTTTTCAAAAACCTTTTATTTGAATAGGTGCAACAACAGAAAATGAGCTGCTGGTTTCATGTGAATCAGAAAGCAAAGAAAAAACCCCACAAAGACAGAAATGCAAACTGCGTCTGTGTTAAGACCCTCACAGCGGCAGCAGCTGACTCATTTCTGTCACGTATTCCCTCAGCAGCCTGGTAGGATCAAACTGATCCGTCTGAAGCCCTGACATCCACACACTCCCACCATCTCACACTCACACTTGCTCCACTCCAGTATGCACACGCAGTAGCTTAGCTCAAAGATGTACATGTGCACTGACACCAACTTACAGAGCATCTTAAACCACACACAACACTTTATTTATTACTGGACAAACCTCATTTGAGTCTGACAACCTAACAAGGCATCATTCAAATTGGAACCACGTTCAGCCATCTGTACTGTTTCCTTTCCCATTTCATCCTCTTGTTTTCATTAGCAATGCAGTGGGGGTGCTGAAATAAGAATAAATGTTTTATTCATTTACAAGGCTGCAAATTTCGGCAAATGCCTTTTGACCAATAACTAACTGTCATTAGTCCACAATTCATCGCTAACCGGCAAGCCCAAAGGACGAGCCCCATCAAAACATCAGTCATAAAGTGGATAGCCTCAGATCCTGGAATTAGATAGGCGTTCGAAGCCATTGGAAAATCCTTGTTGTTATTCTGAAGTCCTGAAGCCATATTTATCCCCTACTACTACTCCCTTACAAATGGTTCTTCAAGGGTTCTTTAGTTAAGGTCATTTTTAAATACAGGCTCATAGAGGCTCAAGCCATTTGACTGCATATGTGGTTCGAAAAAGAAGCTTTTTAAAAATAGTTCTGGTATTGTCACGAGTTATACAACCTTTTTATTACTCTATTGAACATTTTTGTTCTATAGAGTGCAGCCATAAATGCCAAGACCAGGGCCAGCTTTGGCTCTCTGTACCTCAGTACCTCTCAAAGGCCTTCGCCATCCACCCATCCTTCTCTAATTGATTTCCTCACTCTGCTCTGCATGGCACCTTCTCTCTGAGAACATAGAGAGTATAGCTGTCTGTCTTATCGCTTGCGGATATTTGCTTTCCATATGGTACCCGGTTGTAGCTGTGCCATTATCCACCACTATTTTTAGCTGTGCATTTCATTTTTCAGTGTTGCACCCTCATGCATACACTTTGAAAATGCTCCTTAATTTGAATGATAAATCCGTCTCGTCAAATAGGAACTGTTTTAAAAATAAAACGTTTTTGGAATGAAGTATTTTGATGTAGCACATAAGACATTAAAGCTTCAAAATGTGCTGTTTACTCCTCATATGTGGAGTTTGGCTCCACCAATTGCAGGGCTAGGAGAAATGAATCCAGCATGTGTTTCCATACATTTCCCGACTGCTGAAGTGTTGTAGTCCATCAGGTAATATTAACACTCAAGAACAAATTCAGATGTTTGTATACAAAATGTGTAGAATTTATCACGTGTAAATGATTTAAAGTAAACGGTTTGCCCGTTGAAACGCAGATCTGGACATGCAGGCACCATCGGCTGTGTCTGCTGGCTGTACTATGTAGAATTAAATGATTAAATTAAAAACACACAGTAAATAACACTGAGCCTCACCTTTACATAATGAACACTCTGTTTCCCATTTAGAAACTGGACTATAGCCATATATTGATTACTGCTGGGGTGGATTTCCTTTCAAAGATGGCAAAAAAGGCTTCTTGAGTGCCGATAGTGATAGCCGACATAAAAAAGTTTATTTTTGCAACTTTTGTAGCACCAGCACAAAGTACAGGCCTACCACTGCTATACGTGTTATAAGGGGAGTTTTAGCCTTTACTGCTTATTAAATGAGCCAACATACAACTGCAGCCAATCAGACCTGAGCTCATTTACAAAGAGTACCATAGTATTAACGGCATAGTAACCAAAAACAGCTCATATATAAAATAGTAAATAATAATGTAAAAATGAATTATAACTGTTTGTGGTAGGTAAAGGCACAAAAATGTTTAAGTGGACCTCAGGGTAAAACATAAGGAAAATGCAAGACATGGGCCCAAAACACCCAACATAACTGCAAACAATCACACGCTTTAATCGGAGTCTTCTATCTTGGAAACATGATTAGCTGGTCAGTGAGTGTGCTGTGGGCTGTGTGAGACTGCTCGTAGACTTTTGGATGTCCCATAGCTGCACTCAATTCTCCACACAGTGGGAGGAATAGATTAGGATGTAAGATAGAGCGTGTGATCTGAGTAACATAACCCTGACTAAAATCCATAGAAGAGATAGCTTATCTAGTGCTTTGTGAATATACATTAGAAGTTAACTTCATTTTGCCCTCTTTTGTGTGCTGTGAATGTTCCCATGATGAGACATTTACGCTCTGACGTTGTGAAGCAGCATATATATATATATATATATATATATATATATATATTTATAGTACAGCCCTGCAACATAAGAGGTGTAATAAGGAGAGTTTTAGCCTTTACTGCTTTTCGAATGAGCCACAGTGCAACTGCAGTCAATCAGAATAGAGCTCATTTACAAATGTAACAGCCCATGTGTGACTGTATACGTATATATTAGGGGTGTGGGAAAAACTCGATTCTTAGATGCATCGCGATGTGGACGTGAACGATTCCGAATCGATTCACAAATGTTAAAAATTTATTTTCTAAATATTTAATTTCTAACAATGTTAAAAGGCAGAACTTGGAAGTGGGTAAGTGCAGCACCCGGACAGTCTGCGGCGGCACATAACAAAAACACACATGGATGAGAAAATCCGAGAAATCCGACCGGCTCTGCATTAAAAGCCAGGTTAGATCAGGAGTCACAACCCAAATGTTAAGAAGAGCCATTTTGTCCTTTCAACAAAAATCAGACCACCTTGGGAGCCACAGCATTTAATGTCCAGTATGTCTCAGTGTGTGCTGATTTTCTAGTATAGACTAAAAATATATACGAGAGCGCAGATTTACTTTGCTCTGCTTTACGTTTTAGCTCAGCTATAGCCGCTTTCCTCTCATCTCCTTCAGGAAACATTTCCTCAGAAGTACAGCAGCTTATTGTAAAATGTCTCTCATCGTTCGGCTGTTTTACGAGGCTGAAGTCTTCTTATTCTCCAGCTTCTTGTTCGAATTTCCCTGTTATACCTTAAATTCTGACTGAATGAATGCAGCACCATTTAAGTTGGAACGGGGAAATTTGAAAGAGAAGCGACTTCATCTTCGCAACTTTTTAGTGTCTGACAGTCTCTCGTTGCAGATTTAATGTACCAGGAAACCAACTGTAGTGCTTATAAATGTGAATAAGTCCACTCGCCTCCAAATGTTCGTCTTAATCTCTGTCTTTTCGTAGCTGCTGGCGAGGCGAGACGTTGCTACGTGATCTGCAGTCTTCTCAGTCATTGAGAACCAGGGCTTTCGTGCTATGCTGCACATTTTGAAGCCGAGATTCAGCATCCAGCCCACTTTATCGCAGATGAGTGGCAGCAGCATATCAGTGAATGAGAGGCTTCTAGTTCACTTGCCACATCACTTCCATTTGATTTATTAATAGAAGATATTTTAGATATTTAAAGCAAAGTATTTTTAATGATCAATAAATTGTTACAAATACTTTGCTTTGAAACTACCAAGTCCTGAGACATTAGGAAAATAGAAATCCTGTATAGAAAAAAAGATGCATTGATAATTGTTTTATAATCGCATCACAGCCTTCTGAATCGCAATCGAATCGAATCACGAGGTCCTATAAAGATTCCCACCCCTAATATATATATATATATATATATATACATATATATACATATATATACATATTTACATAATTCCTTCTCTGAAAGTCAGGAAGGTGCCCACAGCTCTAAGTTCAGCATTACCCTGAGTTCACACCAGCAGTGATGTGACGAAGCAACTGGAAGTCATTCATTTTAAACAAAAGCCGGCAACACTCAGCAGTGCTACAGTCAGCGATACAAAACGAGCAATCAGAGTCACGCAAAGGAGTTGCATTTTTCTTTTCTGAGGCAGATGCATGTCACTTGTGATCAAGTGTTAAATCAGTGCTAAAAACAGTTTAACCTACTTTTGTACTTAACCTAATATTATGAATTTCTTTTCTGAATTTTGAGTTGTGTCTTATGTGATGTTAGTTGATAAATATAGCCTATGCTGGTTATGTACTGGATGATACCAGCTCCCATGTAATCCAGCTGAACTTCCTGTCTGCCTGCTCTCGCTTCGAAACGCCCACCACTTACCAGATCTGAAGTAAGAGCAGAGCTTGATTTTCTCCTCTCGATCAAAGATGAAAGTGCTGTTTTTTTGATGGTTACCAGTGTTGGTGGTCTACCAGGTCTTGCATGGTTGCTAAGAGTCCCATTTTCTCTGCATCTTTTAATCATGTTGAACACAGTTGAACATGTTTTCCTTCAATGTTCTCTTCAATAATCTCAGAAATATCTCCTGAAACATGAAAAATGCACTTAATGGACGGTTTATCTGCAAGCTAAATAAATGAAGGGTGGTCTTTGACTTTTGCACAGTACTGTATAACCTTATTTGCTGTAAGCACAGTCACAATTGCATAGTTTGCTGCCTGCATGTGTAATCATGAACTCTACCCCTGTCCAGCTTGTGTCCCTGGGCAAGGAAAGCTATCTCTAATTTATCACTGTCATGGCCTGCTGGGGCTCATCTGCTTTAGCCCTGTCGCACCTCGATCTCTGTGGAGCTTCACTTTGGCTCCGCTCGGTCTCCCTCCACGTCTGACACCTTCACCCCTCACCCTTATCCCTTAAAAACAGGCAGTGTGCATTATAATGGGATGTTGAGTAAATTGCCCACTTGGTGGACATGCCAGATATTCAGTAATGGATGTTTCTGCCCCAAAAAAATAAACAATGGCCAAAAAGAATGAGGGGAAGGGAGAGTCAAAGAGCAGGGAAAGAAAATAAAGAGTAGTTTAAATGTAATATAAATTAAAGACTCACCTTAGTTAAGTTATTGACTAGCAAAATCATGTTGTAAAGTAATTGCTAGTATAGTAATTAGTAATTACATTTAAGTAGTGTAGCAAAATGGTAGTAATCATCTCATTTAAAGTATGAACTGCACCACCAATAGATTGTATATATAGTCATATTCTTGCCATAAAAAGCCAAAACATTTTGAGACAGACAACAGCACTTAGGACCACTTAGTCATGTAGTGTGGTGATAGACAGAAAACACTTACTCAATGGCTTATTAAAATTTGAAGGGCTTTAATGGGTTAAGAATATGTGGGCTATAATAGGCTTACTATGTGTGTTTGCTTGACTGTCACCACCATAAACAAGACTGCTCTAATATTGCGGATCGCAGCCGGTGAGCTTAGTGCTGGAAAGCTGTAAGCCCCCTAAAAGCCCGGGGCTAGCCAACCTCTCCTCATTCCTCGAAGCCTGAGACACAGACAGATTGGAGAAGTTGGTGGAAATGTTGGTGGAAGTTGTTGTTTCATGTAGGGCTGTCACCATTAATCCTTTACACTCATCTTAAGAAAAATCATCAAGTAAAATTGACCTTGCTGATCAGATGCCTGATTTTCTTGGTTCAAAATTAGACTTTAAAACACTTTTTTTTCTGACTGACTTGATCTTCAGTCTAAAATCCTTTGAATGATCCTATATGTTATGTTTAAAAAAACTTGTAAAAATCAGTGGAATTCTCCTTTAAGTCTCTTGAACAATCAAAGGGCAACATATGGGCAGTAAATTTTCCTCTGGCGTCTTTTTAAAGTCAGTCTAACATCAAACTTGATATTTAGTTAGTTCATGTCCCTGGTGACATTAAACACTGTAATGTTATTAAAACTAGAGCAAATTAGCATCAGTTGTTCTCCCGCTGAGTTACTACACCTATTACAGCCTAGTTTTAGCTACGGCACTGTCTGGTACGTCAGCCATCCTGTCCTACTTGAGCTGCTTAATACTGTGCTAGCGGCTGCATAGGACCTTCCATGGAATTTTGCCACTGTGCAACGACCCTCATCTCCAGGTAAGGGTTACTGGTCCTCCACAACAGCACTAGCTTTGCTTACTTTGGCTTAACTTCTATTAACCAGCCAGTGTACCCCAGCCCCTTTGTCCTGTTTGAGCTAGGTCAGTGTCCAGCAGCTACATATCACACTGCAAACCCTGATTCCCATTAATCCTAATCAGACAGCACCTGCTAACTTCAGCTAGGCAAATAGCTACACAGTGGCCACTGTGCTACTCACAGCTACACAGCACTTTGAGTAGCTAAGTCTAACCAGCTCAAACACCACACCAGGTAAGTGTGATCTGTCTCAGGGTGATATGTTAGCTGCTTGTAGAACAGGCCTAACAAGCTACAGACTACCTCTCCATTAGCTTATGCATAAATTGGAGAAACCAATTACCATTCTGTTGCAGACTGATAGAAATGAGGTTGATTCTTGGGTGGGTGACTGGCTCTGAATTGGATTGTGACTGATGGCTCAAACATGTATGGCTGTACAAGTCCAATAAACCTGCAAGATGGAACTTCTATTTTCCAGGTTGCAGTGGTATTTGGCACTTGAGAGACACAGAATCTTTCCGGGGATTGGGTGTGGTTTGAGGACCTTCAAAAGACACTCCCCCATCATTTTAGAGTATAAAAAAGTACTACTTATTTTTCAGAAATTTGAAACTTTATGTACTTGCCAATATTTCTAATCCTTTAAATTTGTCTGGATAGTTAATAACACATTTTTCTGTGGTGTGACAAACTCAGAACCCATACGTATTATTCCTTGACACAGACTTTAACTCAGAACACATATTAGTTCTTTTAGTTCTTTACATGATCTATCATATCATTTCAAATACAAAATTCTGCTTTTCCTGTAATAATCTATGAACATTTTCAAGTTCTGTGTCTAAAATGTCTTTTGATTTTTAGTTATATCATTGTGTATGTCACATGTTCAGCTAGCCCAGAGACCCTCCATGAGACTGTGTTTCACTTTTGAAATTCATCATATGCAGGAAATGCATTATGAGTGCCAATTCATATTGACCCAGTTATGTGTGCTGGAATCTTTGGAATGCTGTGCCTGATGTGGCCTTTAACAAATTCCGATTGCTCAATTAATCATCAAAATAATAAAAATGACTCGATTACTTAATAACTGACAGTGACAGCTCAGGTTTCATGCTAACCTGAATTCAGCTGGGAGCAGTTTTTTTGTGGTTTACTCTACATACACTACTGGGTAAAGAAACACAGTTGTAGATTGACTGCAATGGGCCAGCTGTGCTGAGAGCTATGAGTGCTGTCAGTGAGCAAGCCCTGACATGCAGCTATTAGCCCCTCTGAGCCCTGAGAGCGAGCTCCGCCGTGAGGCCTTATCTCCACCCAGCAGCAGGCCCTGCTTAAACACTGACAGAGCTGTCTCACTAAGCCTGAAACTCTCTCTCGCTCACTCTCTCCATCTGTCTGTCCCAGGCTGAGGCGTGGAGTACGTTCATATTTAACAAGAGTTTATCACTGCACTCTGCTCCCCTGAGTGTAGATACATGACGATAGAAGAGCATTTTTAATCGTGCGCTAAATGCTAAGTATCTGTTACACAAAAAGTTAGCAAGAACGCCTGAAATCACTTTGGCTGTTTGTGGGCTCCTCTATCTACATAATATGAGGTCAGCTCATGAATGCTGATCGTAATTCAAGTGTAACATGTAGTCTCTTACACTGAACAGCATCAGTTGTAACTGACCGTATCACCACTTACAACTTACTGAAATCTGAGCTTTTCTAAAATATAATCCACTGACACTTTACTTTCAAAGTCACAATGTATGTAGAAAATGCCATATTGCACTGACATTTTATGTTTCTGTAACACCACTGACAAGTTTTTATCAAAATACAATTCTATTTATATATTTAAAATCATTTTAACAGGACAGACAATAATATGAATGTATTTTTACAATTTAAACAAGCAATGAAATTGCTGTTTTATGTACATTAATCCTTAAAATATTGCATAACATAAAATTCACTTAAACAAAATTCACTAAAATGAAAAAAATATATATTTTTTTGTTCTTAGCTCATTTAGGAGTCAAAAAACAAAAGTCTTATTATCTAACAACAAACTTCATATTTTAGCACATTTTCATCGCATAAAGGTTGTGGGACAACATTAGCCAATGTAATGGCAGAATGACCCATAAATATTCAGTCAATATATAAGATATTTGGACACCAAATGTGCAGATGGCTGAGGTACAAACAATATTACTTAGAGTTTATTTTATTGTTGGCTATTATCTCTTGAATACGTGAAACAACCCCTCCAACCCCTTCTTTCAGCTTTAGAGCAAATGTAGCGCCTAGATTTTTAGATGCGCGCCTTTGATTTGTGTATAAATGCAACCCAGGCCCACAATGCTCACCAAGAATAGTCCTATTGATGTATCAGCCATCATGTGTTTGATAATTGCCATGAACACAGACACAGCAGGTTAGCAGCAATTAGCACTGCATGTAGCCTTTCACTGAAGTTCATTACATCATTACAATCGCTCATTGAGCATGCTCAGGTAACTACATGAGAAATCAGCTAAAAAATTGCTCTGAGATCAAAAGCGGTTAGAGTTAGAGCAGAGGCTAAGTGTGATGCATTCTGAGGAGCCCTTTTTTGTATCTGTTTACAAAAAAGAACCATTCTTTTTGCTCTAGGGTGGTCATTTTGATCAATTTTACCAATAAATACTATACATGACCCTAGAGGTTTTTGTGCATCTTTACCAGTTTCACTCAGCTTGCACACATAGCTGCACACAAGCCTAAGATCACTATGTACAGTGGCAAACTTTGGCTGGAGTAGTGTAAAACACGCTGCCACTGGACTTTGGGGAAATGCAAATGTGTCCTCTAAAGTTATGAGTCACACTTCACTACCCGGGAGTCTGATGACTGAATCTGGGTTTTCCAGGTAGCAGGGGAACACTACCTACTAGAAGGCATAGTGCTAACAGTAAAGTTTGGTAGAGGATGGTCTGGGGCTGTTTTTCTGGGATGGGCCTCTTAGTTCCAATAAAGGGTAATCTTAATGCTACAGCATACAAAGACCTGTTAAACAATTACATGCTTTTAAATTTGTGGCTAGCAATTTATGGAAGGCCCTTTCCTGTTCCAGCTTGTCTGTGCCCCAGTGCACAAAGTGAGCTCCATAAAGACATGACTTGACAAGGTTAGTGTGAAGGATCTCCAGTGGCCTGCACAGAGCCCTGACCTCAACCCTACTGAACACCTTTGGGATGATTGAAACGTCACCCGCAAGCCAGGCCTTCTCGTCCAACATCAGTGCCTGACCTCACTCTTCTGATTGAATGGACACAAATTCCTACAGCCACAGTGCAAAATCTTGTGGAAAGTCTTCACTAAAGAGTGGAGGCTGTTACAGCTGCAAGGGTGGTGGGAGAGACTCCATATTCATTTCCATGGTTTTGGAATGGTATCCTGCCTTTCGCCAGAAGACTGCTGGGTTTTGGAATGGGATGGTCGGTGTCCAAATACATTTGGCCAGTTTATTTGTATTGTTCTTTAAAATGGCTCTAATCTTATACATCAATGTAGCTTAAATTTCAGCCTGTACTGTCTGTACTGCTTTGAGAATTAAATGTAGAAGGTTGCAGGTGATTAAATGATAGTTGTTCCAATTGAGGAAATATGTGGCAAGACCTTAAAAATGAGGTACCTGACCTAAACGAGCCTTTCTAAAAATCATCAGTGCAGAGGACAATGGACATTTTAAATGAAACGGTTTTCAGAAAATGACTGAACTACCTCCCTTTATTCACCTAAAAGAGCCACTAAAAAGCCAATCATTCATGAACAATACATCATTATTAGGAAACGATTGCTTCAATTGAATTTGTCAGTTGTTGTCAGCTTGGTAAACTTAGCAGGTAATGATGAGATTTTTAATGGTTAATGTCTCTGTGGTTCAGTTTTGGGTTCATATTTAACAAAGATGAAGCACATTTATAGATCTTATAATTATCTCCAGGAAATGCTTCTTATATTTGCCTGCATAGCTCAAAGAATCTATAACTTCTGCATAACTTCACCTCAAAAGTTAATTTACAGACCTCTACTTGATGGGGCTTTAGTGATTGACCTTTTTATGTGTGACATCATGCAGGTCTACAGGGTCCATGGTCCAATAATCCTTCTTCAACCACTACTGACCTTTTTATGTGCCCATAGGGGGTTGTTTTTTGGTTGCACCTCTTTGTTCTTAATGAATGAAAGTTTTAACAAGCAGTGAATAACATGCTGTGTGCATTGGGTGTGGAGTGACACGTTGATACAAATAATCTCCAGAATGTTCAAAACCTGGAAACCCAGCATTAGTGTTGCATTAGCCAACTGGATGTAACTGACCTTTCAATATAACAAAGACACAATGTTATAGATGTAGACCACCCCTCTTATGCCTAGTGTGTTCATCTAGAGAACCAAGCTTTAGGAAGTAGCTCAAGAACAGAGCTTTGGGTTCAAAACCAGGCTCAAGGACATAGTTTTGGATTGAGAATCAAACTCAACAACAGCTGTGGGCTGAAAACCAAGTTCAAGGACATAGGCTTGGGTTGAGAACCAAGCTCAAGAAAATAGCTTCAGTTTGAGAACCAAGGTTAAGGACATAGCTTTGGGTTGAGAAACAAACTCAAGGATATAGTTTAGAGTTGCAAATCAATTAAAATACATAGCTTTGGTTTGCAACCAGCTTAAGAAAATAGCTTGCATTCAAGAACAAAGCTCAAGGATATAGCTTTGGGTTGAGAATCAAACTCAACAACATAGCTTTGAACTGAGAACCAGACTCAAGCATATAGCTTCAGGTTGCAACCAGCTCAAGAAATATATACCTTTGGGTAAAGAACCAGCCTCAAGGACAAAGACGTCATTAAAGAGTTAATTTAAGGTTGTCTTTCTTTATAATGTGCATGTTGTTCTGACTTTAACAGCAGTGTTGTACTGCACGCCTAATTTTATAATGGTGCTTCTAGTCACTTCCTAAAAGAAGCTGAAATAGTGTTCATAAATATTAGATCCTCTTGTTATTCTTTGTTTACCCGCCTGTGTTTATGGAAGCAAATTGCTCAACGATGAGAATGTGGACAGCACTGGTCTCAGTCTCAGTGGAAAAAAAACTATAAGCATGCCTGTTGCTGCATGTCAGCATTAAGGTCGTTATTGCGGTAATCAGTGTTATTGTTGCTCATTTTTTTTGGAGTGAGAACATGATAAAATGAAATCTCAATGAGGCTGTTTTTCACCACCACTGGGAATTTTTCTTCATGATGAGGGTAGAAGGAGGAAGGCAGAAGTGATTAAGGGAGAGAAGGAGTGAGGGTGGCAATGTAATAGCAATTTTGTTTTCTGTATTAAAGATTAATTTTCATTGAAACAGTTCTGATGAACATAGGCAGATTGTACAAACCTGTTATATCATTTATTTTCCTTTTCATCTGCCACTGCTGTTTTACTCATTAAAGTGCAGGCCTATTCGTCAGTTATTAATCTTAAGGCTTATTATCCAGAAAATACAATGAATTATTCAATAGCCACTACAAAGCAGAGCAAACTTCATCTTTCTGTACTGTAATGTTTTCTTATTAAAGATCTGTCTTAAGCCATTTTTCTGTCTCTTTTGGATTAGTGTGCATAATCCAAAGCATAATCGGAAATAACTTTAGTACTTGCAAGATACAGTTGGGGCCAAAAAATTACATATACCCAGGCTTAAGACATTTAAACTTCACACATTTGTGTTACCATACATTTCTTGACAATTAGGGGATATATATATATATATATATGTGTGTGTGTGTGTGTGTGTGTATATATACATATATATATATATATATATATATATATATATATATATATATATATATATATATATATATATATATACAACCCCAATTCCAATGAAGTTGGGACATTGTGTAAAACATAAATAAAAACAGAATATGATGATTTGCAAATCCTTTTTAACATATATTCAATTGAATACACTACAAAGACAAGATATTTAATGTTCAAACGGATAAACTTCATTGTTTTTTGCAAATATTCACTCATTTTGAATTTGATGCCTGCAACACATTCCAAAGAAGCTGGGACAGGGGCATGTTTACCACTGTGTTACATCACCTTTCCTTTTAACAGCACTCAATAAGTGTTTGGGAACTGAGGACACTAATTGTTGAAGCTTTGTAGGTGGAATTCTTTCCCATTCTTGCTTGATGTATAACTTCAGTTGCTCAACAGTCCGGGGTCTCCGCTGTTGTATTATGCGCTTCATAATGCGCCACACATTTTCAATAGGAGACAGGTCTGGACTGCAGGCAGGCCAGTCTAGTACCCGCACTCTTACTACAAAGCCACGCTGTTGTACCACGTGCAGAATGTGGCTTGGCATTGTCTTGCTGAAATAAGCAGGACGTCCCTGAAAAAGATGCTGCTTGGATGGCAGCAGATGTTGCTCCAAAACCTGTATGTACCTTTCAGCATTAATGGTGCCTTCACAGATGTGTCAGTTACCCATGGGCACTAACACACCCCATACCATCAGAGATGCTGGCTTTTGAACTTTGTGCTGATAACAATCCGGACAGTCCTTTTCCTCTTTGGCCCGGAGGACACGACGTCCATGATTTCCAAAAACAATCTGAAATGTGGACTCATCAGACCACAGGACACTTTTCCACTTTGCGTCAGTCCATCTCAGATGAGCTCAGGCCCAGAGAAGCCGGTGGCGTTTTAACTTGCACTTGTAGATGGAGCGATGAACTGTGTTCACTGACAGTGGTTTTCTGAAGTGTTCCTGAGCCCATGTGGGAATATCCGTTACAGAATGATGTGGGTTTTTAATGCAGTGCCGCCTGAGGGATCAAAAGTCACGGGCATTCAATGTTGGTTTTCTGCCTTGCCGCTTACTTGCAGAGATTTCTCCAGATCCTCTGAACCTTTTAATGATATTATGGACTGTAGGTGATGAAATCCCTAAATTCCTTGCAATTGCACGTTGAGAAACGTTCTTAAACTGTTGGACTATTTGCTCACGCAGTTGTTCACAAAGTAGTGAACCTCGCCCCATCCTTGCTTGTGAATGACTGAGCCTTTCAGGGATGCTCCCTTTATACCCAATCATGACACTCACCTGTTTCCAATTAACCTGTTCACCTGTGGAATGTTCCAAACAGGTGTTTTTTGAGCATTCCTCAACTTTCCCAGTCTTTTGTTGCCCCTGTCCCAACTTCTTTGGAACGTGTTGCAGGCATCAAATTCAAAATGAGTGAATATTTGCAAAAAACAATAAAGTTTATCCGTTTGAACATTAAATATCTTGTCTTTGTAGTGTATTCAATTGGATATAGGCTGAAAAGCAAATCACTATATTCTGTTTTTATTTGTGTTATGCCTGGCTCGCAGTCTCCGCTCTAATTCATCCCAAAGGTGTTCTGTCATGTTGAGGTCAAGACTCTGTGCAGGCCAGTTAAGTTGTTCCACACCAAACTTGCTCATCCATGTCTTTATGGACTTTGCGCGGTCATGTTGGAACAGCAAGAGTCCGTCTCCAAACTGTTCCCACAAAATTTGGAGCATGAATTTGTCCAAAATCTCTTGGTTTGCTGCAGCATTAAGAGTTCCTTTCACTGAAACTAAGGGGCTAAGCCCAACTCCTGAAAAACAACCACACAACATAATCCCCCCTCCACCAAACTGCCCAATGCAGTCAGACAAGTACCATTCAAACCCAGACTTGTCAATCGGACTGCCAGACAGAGAAGCACTTTGCATTGTGCTTGGTGATGTAAGGCTTTGATGCAGCTGCTCAGCCATGGAAACCCATTCCATGAAGTTCTCCACGCTGTTCTGGAGCTAATCTGAAGGCCATAACGATTGACTCTGCAGAAAATTGGCGACCCCTGCACACTATACACCTCAGCATCCGCTGACCCTGCCCTGTCATGTTATGTTGCCTATCACTTTGTGCTGTGATGGCTGAGAGGTTAAGGCGTTGGACTCGAAATCCAATGGGGTTTCCCCGCGCAGGTTCGAACCCTGCTCACAGCGACCTTTATAACGCGCTGTAACGCATCCATAGAAAACAGATCTCACAGCATCTGAACTCTCAGGCGTCTCCAAATGAGATGAGAGTTCTGGATCATGTTGAACAGAAACACCATACAAACATCTACAGGTTACATGACGGAATGCAGGCCAGTGCAGCTCCAACTGTCACTGTTCACTTTATTAAATGTCTCAGGGAACAACATTAGAATTAGATAGATAGATAGATAGATAGATAGATAGATAGATAGATAGATAGATAGATAGATAAACAGACAGGCAGACAAATAAATAGGTAGACAAAGAGACAGACAGACAGAAAGACAGATATACAGATAGATAGACAGACAGGTAGACAGATACATAGACAAACAGACAGATAGTTAGATAGATAACTAGCTAGCTAGATAGACAGACAGACATGCAGGCAGGCAGACACAAAGATAAAGAGACAGATAGATACTTAGATAACTAGCTAGCTAGACAGATAGATAGAGAGAAAGACATGCAGGCAAACAGACAGCCAGGTAGAAAGAAAGAAAGATAAATAGACAGATAGATAGACAGACAGGCATGAAGACAGACAGACAGATAGAAAGACAGACAGATAAATAGATAAATAGGTAGATAGACAGAACCACGAATGCTGAAAGAACCCTTAGAATGGTTCTTTCTGTCTTGAACAAGTTCTTCAGGAATATGAAAGATGGAAAGAACCAGAAAAAGTTCTGACATCGTAGCAGAACCCTTTTATGGTGCTTCAGAGAACTTATGGTTCTAACAGTAGCAGAGCTGTTTTTAGGTGCTATAAAGCCCTCATAGTTCTAAGAACAGTTACCTTCACTGAAGAGCCCTTTTCTTTGAGGGTGTTTGTGAAGGGCTGAGCTGCGAGCTCTGGACGCTGAAGGAGGTTCAGAACGTATGACACCTGGTAAGGTTATAAGGCGTTATAAAGGTCGCGGTGAGCAGGGTTCGAACCTGCGCGGGGAAACCCCATTGGATTTCGAGTCCAACGCCTTAACCTCTCGGCCATCACAGCTTGTCAGTAAAGCGCTCACTGCACGAAATCGCAGAAATTTGCGTGTGAAACGGTGGTAAAAGTAGAAAAGTGAGGGATCGAGTTCGAACGACTGGACGGGCTTCTCGTGCTGTGATGGCCGAGAGGTTAAGGCGTTGGACTCGAAATCCAATGGGGTTTCCCCGCGCAGGTTCGAACCCTGCTCACAGCGACCTTTATAACGCGCTGTAACGCATCCATAGAAAACAGATCTCACAGCATCTGAACTCTCAGGTGTCTCCAAATGAGGTGAGAGTTCTGGATCATGTTGAACAGAAACACCATACAAACATCTACAGGTTACATGACGGAATGCAGGCCAGTGCAGCTCCAACTGTCACTGTTCACTTTATTAAATGTCTCAGGGAACAACATTAGAATTAGATAGATAGATAGATAGATAGATAGATAGATAAACAGACAGGCAGACAAATAAATAGGTAGACAAAGGGACAGACAGATAGACAGAAAGACAGATGGACAGATAGAGATAGACTGAAAGATAGATATACAGATAGATAGACAGACAGGTAGACTGATACATAGACAAACAGACAGATAGTTAGATAGATAACTAGCTAGCTAGATAGACAGACAGACATGCAGGCAGACAGACAGATAGACAGACAGAAAGATAAAGAGACAGATAGATAGTTAGATAACTAGCTAGCGAGACAGATAGATAGAGAGAAAGACATGCAGGCAAACAGACAGCCAGGTAGACAGAAAGAAAGATAAATAGACAGATAGATAGACAGACAGGCATGAAGACAGACAGACAGATAGAAAGACAGACAGATAAATAGATAAATAGGTAGATAGACAGAACCACGAATGCTGAAAGAACCCATAGAATGGTTCTTTCTGTCTTGAACAAGTTCTTCAGGAATATGAAAGATGGAAAGAACCAGAAAAGGTTCTATTGTATAGACGTCTGACATCGTAGCAGAACCCTTTTATGGTGCTTCAGAGAACTTATGGTTCTAACAGTAGCAGAGCTGTTTTTAATACCACTTTTAATACCACTGACAGTCGACTGTGGAATATTTAGTAGTGAGGAAATTTCACGACTGGACTGCACAGGTGGCATCCTATCACGGTACCACGCTGGAATTCAGGGGGGGTGAGTCGCTTGGATTTCCCATAATATCAAGGGTGTAATGGCCCTTGCTCTTCCAATTATGACAATTGGCCAATCAGAAGATTCTAGAAGTCGTCACATCAATTTCTGGATTTATCCAGACTTTTTACAGAGACAGTCAACTTGGTGTATGGCCCACTGGAAAATTGATATTGTGAATTACAATTAAAATGAATCTATCTGTAATTAATTGTTTCCAATTTTGTGTGAACAAAGAAGACACCTTGATTGGCTTGCCAAAAGAAATGTACGAAAACATGATGTGTTTGAATCTTTTTAGGTGCATGTAGACTTTTTGCCTCAATAGTATATGGTTATGAGAGTGAAATAACAAAGTCTTGGCCCACTGACACATCCACAGATGTCAATGTATTAAGGGTAAAGAAGTATTTCATAGAGCTGGCTTACCTACAGCTAGGATAAAGCCAGCTAGCTTAGATCTTACTCCCTTGAGTTTAATGTCCAGAAGAGCTGATATACAAGACTGACAAAGAGATCAGAAAAATAACAGCTGTAATAGCATTGACGTCATCCCTCCTCACTAACTTCTGCTGAGGAAATGTGCTTGAATGAGGTGCCTGGGCTGCCTGGGCTTTGAAAGCCATCCTAAAAATGCTCTGGTGCACTTAAAGCAGGCCCAAATGGGCTGAAAAGGAACTTCAGAAATTTTTCCAAATGAAAATTCATGCTCCAGCTCTGTCTCTCTGAAATATCTAAAGCTAGGGGTAATGGCACACTGCCTTGTGGGTGAGATTAGGTTCCCTAAGACAGATGGGCAGAGGACAGAGAATGCAGCACACAATGCATTATATGTCTGGACAGTCCCTGCTCCTGGCTACTGAGAGACGGTAACGAGAACGTGAAGCATCCAGGCAGAATGATGGCTGAGGAAAATGGGTATTTATTCTTTGGGCTCTTTGCTTTCTAGCTTTGTATCTGCTTAGGTGTACATTTCATAGTTCAACAAATCAACAAAAATGGAGACGTTCCATTAACTTACATAAGTGTAGCATGGAAAGTTGCACAATGCCAGCTTAAGCTTAGTGACTTAACATAAATGTTGCTTTCTGAATTAAGGATCCATTTTCATTGAAACTTCCTATTAAAACAGAGTGACTGCACATATCTATTATACTGTCAATTTCTTATTCATCCATTAAGTCTGTTTAACTTGTTTGTTCTATGTACCACATTATTTGTAAGTCGCTTTGGATAAAAGCGTCTGCTAAATGTAATGTAATGTAATGTAACCTCATAAACATATTATACAGTTAATTAACATTAAGACTTCAGATGTAACATTATGACCACCTCATTGTTTCTATGCTCATTGTTCATTTTATCAGCTCCACTTACTGTATAGTTGCACTTTGTAGTTCTACAGTTACAGACTGTAGTCCATCTGTTGTGTCCATTCACTGTCCACTCTATTAGATACTCTTACCTTGTCAGTCCACCTTGTAGATGTAAAGTCGGAGATGAAAGCTCATCTGCTGCTGCACAGTTTGTGTTGGTCATCCTCTAGTCCTTCATCAGTGGTCACAGGACGCTGGTGGACTATTCTCAGTCCAGCAGTGACACTGAGGTGTTTAAAAAGACACTCCTGTCTGATCCACTCAGACCAGCGCAACACACACTAACACACCACCACCACATCAGTGTTACTGCAGTGCTGAGAATGATCCACCACCCAAATAGTACCTGCTCTGTGAGGGTCCAAGAGGGTCCTGACCACTGAAGAACAAGGTAAAAGGAAGCTAATAAAGTATGCAGAGAAACAGATGGACTACACTCTGTAACTGTAGAACTACAAAGTGCACCTCTATAGTCAGTGGAGCTGATATAATGGACAATGAGCATAGAAACAGGGAGGTGGTCATAATGTCATACCTGATGGGTGTATTAAGCAGCATACTAACTACAGGTATTCTGGCAACACCTACAAAACCTGATAAAATGCTGATAAAATGGACAATGAGTATAGAAAAACTAGGTAGCTTTAATGTTATGGTTGATTGGTGTATAAATGTGTATGTATAATTCAGAATACGTGATTTAACATCAACACATGGAGTATATCTAATTTGTATTGGGGCTATGGCTCTTGGGGGCCCTAGGATGCTGCCTATTTTGGCCTAGTTGAAAGACTGCCCCTTAGCTCATAGATAACAGTTGTGCTGTTGTTCCTGGTAAGCTTGGTTTTGCACAGTTTAAAGGAAACTGTCTTTTTAGGCATGAAGTGCTGGCATGTATTTTGATTTTTTTGGATCATGCACGTCCTGCCCTGCAGTCTAAACTTTTTTGTATTTTTCCATCTTTCAATCAAGTAATGTAAATGGGATATGCAGATGTCATCAAGCCAACAAATTGATAGCAGACTTTGTTGCTAACAATTTCTTTCTATCAACGTCATTGATTGTACTGATTTGTTGTTGCAGCCTTACATTTAACATTGAAATTCATTTGAATATTTGGCAAAGTAAAGAAATTTTTTAATAGAATATATAGAGCCTACTTGACGGCATTAATGGTATCTGACTATATGCTAAAGGAGCAGCAGGCAGAGATTATAGGGTGGAAAAAGCTGGAGTATTCCTGTGTTAAGTGTTAATTTTATTGATCAGTGTCTAGTCTTTATTACAGACTCAACCTTGAAAATTGTGTACAAATTGCTGGTGTACTTATTTAGCGTGAAACATAGCCATGTAATCTGGCAGCTATAGCGTGATCAGTATGGCTAAAGCTGTGTACTGCAATGTCTCAAGGACAGACAGAATGAGTTCTGTCAACGGCGATGCTCAGGAGGAGAGAGTTTAAGGTCATTCTGACCGATGACGTCGCAAGGGGAAAAAAATATCCACACACACATTCAAGACGTAGTGACAAGAAACGTGGATTACTGACCACCAAAGAAGGTACACATTGTTGTAGTGGGCTACTGTGGACACAATATCTAACTTGAAGCATTTTGGTTCCTTTTTTAATAAAGATGTGCGTCTAAAACGCCAGCGGGCACTGCTTCACATTGTACACTTGATGAATGGCTGTGCCTATTTCATGTGAAATAGGGCTCTGCTTGTGATGAAATTGCTCCATTGATGGATGGCTGACACACTAGTCGTAATATTGGGGTCGTTAATATGAACTCGGTGTCTGTAATTTAAGACACTGGAGGATTGCAGTGTGGGTCAGTGTGTTTATTCAACCAGAGGAGGTGTTTGCATAACAGGAAAAACAGGCATTAAGAATGTATGATTGATAAAATGCACCTATGCAAAAAATAGTAGCTTCAGGGAGCAATGGCCAGATTGCATTACTCATTTACTCACCACTTCATTAGAAATATTTAAGAATGATTACCCAAATCCACCCTCATCCATCTACACCAGCAGCCTATAATTAAAAGCTATAACGTATTCCATAAGCATACAGCAGCTACTACTGAAAGAGACTGGGTTATTCCTTATCATCATCTGGGCCTGATTTGCATTACAAATGCAGTTTTCCGTGCAGGGAAGGCTTTGGGTTGGCTTTTTCTTTTTTTTACCCCCCTACTGTTCGGTGGGGCTACCACACTTGTTTCAAGGTTAAACATGACTGAAGGGGGCACAGCCGAAAATTAATGGCTAAGACAATCAGAGGAAGAAGTTAGCAGCACACACGAACATGACTTCGTTTGAATAATGCATGGAGGATACGCTCCTAGATATGCCTTATATCTAAAGCCAAGACACAATCACACACACACCTTTGGTCTAATCATATGTGAGTACATGAGCAAAAAAAGAAAAGCGCAAAACAATCACTCTCATGCATGTTTTTTCTAATCATATATATGAGCACATGTACATGGGCCATTCTAACAAATCAGTTCGAAATACAGAGCCACAATAAAATATGTATACACATACATAATTAAGCATTTGGATATTAGATATTTACAAGGATTATGTTATGGTCTAGCGCTGTCGCCTCACAGCGAGGAGGGCCTGGGTTCGATTCCCCGGCCGGGTGATCAGGGTCCTCTGATCCTGACGGAGAAGCGGCTTAGAAAATGGATGGATGGATGTTATGGTCTATATAACCCCAAGACATTACTTGAGATAGTAATAAGCTAAATATATAAACGATAATTATTTATAGCTTATTTATAACCCCTAAATGTCCATCCATCCATCCATCCATCCATCCATTTTCATCGCGGGGGGATGCTGGAGCCTATCCGGAAGGCAGGATACACCCTGGACAGGTCGCCAGTCCATCACAGGGCAGACAGACAGACACAGACAGTCACTCACACACTCACACCTAGGGGCAATTTAGCATGTCCAGTTGGCCTGACTGCATGTCTTTGGACTGTGGGAGGAAACCGGAGAACCCGGAGGAAACCCACGCAGACACGGGGAGAACATGCAAACTCCACACAGAGAGGACCCTGGTCGCCCAGCCGGGGAATCGAACCCAGGCCCTCCTCGCTTGTGGAATTTTTTAATAAAAATTTCAAAAAATGCTGTTTCACATCACTGACAAAACACAGTTTTAGTCTGTAGGCGGAGTTTTATTTTAGCTACACCCCGGCATATTAGAGCAGGAAGTGAGATTGCATCCCTGTCCCTCATGGCCATATGGCACCCAGTTAGATATCATTGCTTTGAAGTAAATGTGCCCCAAAGTCTGAAAATCAGTGTGCAACATTAAGAATGGTCACTATCGAAATATATTTTCTGCAATTAAGTAAACATTTTTGTGTTTTATTATTATTATTTTTTACATTGTTGTACATATGCGTGTACAACAGTACATTCCAAAAGTATGTGGACACATTACACTTAGATCACCTTGTTGGACATCCCATTCCAAAACCATTAATATGTAGTTGCCCCCACTTGGTAGCTATAACAGCCTTCACTCTTTTGGGATGGCTCTCATGGAATTTGTGCCCATTCATTCAAAAGGGAATTTGTGAAGTCAGGCTTCTAATGTTAGACAAGAAGATCTGGCTCACGGTTGATGTTTCTATTCATCCCAAAGGTGTTCAGTGGGGCTGAGGTCAGGGTTTTGTGCAGACTACTGTAGTTCCTTTACACCAAACTCATCAAACCATGTCTTTATGGACCTCGCTTTGTGCACAGGGGCTTAGTCATGCTGGAACAGGAAAGGGTCTTTCCCAAACTGTTACCACACAGTTGGAAGGATCTTTGGAAGGATGTAGCATTAACATCACCCTTCACTGGAAGTAAACCCTGAAAAACAACTTCAGACCATTATTCCTCTTCCACCAAACTACTGTTGGCACTAAGCATTCTTATAGGTAGTCAGTAAGCTCTTCAGTACAACCTACTCCATCCATTTGTCTATCCACAGCTCTGTTCATCATTCTGGACATCTTAAATTTACAGCCTTCTACTAATTATTTGTAATTATACTGTACTGTGCAAATGTCAGGGACCAGCTTTATTCATTGATCTAATTTCCAATAAGTACAAGTTATTACGTATTTAGTAACAACAGAAAAAAAGAAAATATATATTTAACTGAAAATTACACAGAGGCCTCAAAAACTAAATAATATCATTTTCATGTCCACTCCTGTTTTCCACATTTACACTAAATGTTGGAACATTGCTGTGAGGATCTGATTGCATTCAGCAGCGGGAAGCCTAGAGAGATCAGGTATTGATGCTGGATCATTAGTTGTGGATCACAAATGCCACTCCATGCTCCACAAACCTTTGGACATATAATGTACTTTCCTGAGGGCATTTCGAAAGAACAATGTCACCACTCACAAACTTTCATGCACACTGTATGTGTTCGGCCCTGAAGGCGTCCAGGTCGTTTGTACACTGTAGCCCTGTACCCTGAAGGCGTCGAGGTCACTGTGTTCTTAAGGACATCATTATGAAGTCTTAACCTGAGGTGACCAAACTGTGTTACTCTGAAGAAGCCCATGAATGATGTCACAGCCTGAGGTAATCACTGTGTGTCAAGTCCCGAGGTCACTGTGACTCCCAAACCAAAATTAGCACCACAACGAGGCCTTTTGGTCTGTGTCATTCCATAACATGATCTAAACATGACATACATTAATCCACTGCTAAACACAACAGCTTTTCAATCACACAACCTCAACGTGTGTATCTGGCATCAAATGATTTATTTACAGTACAGTTTGTCTTGAAAAGCCTTCAAAGAGTTCTTAAACGTTTTTGTTGGAAAAACTGATACTATTAGGTGTATCTAGATTTTCCACGTCCCCAGTCATGCCGAGCTGCGTTTGAAGTGTTTGAGGCTGTCTCTGAATTAACAGATTTAGTGTTGAACACAAAGCTGACAACCTCTCCGCTTGATGTTATGCCCCCAGATCTGGTTAAGGAGACATTTGATATTGTAGGACCTTCTGACCTGAACATCATTAATACCTTATTAACTACTGGTGCCATTCCAGCCTGTTTTAAACATGCAGTGGTTACATAACCTTGATGCTACAGTGTTGAGTAACTATAGGCCAATTTCCAAGTTGCAATTTTTACCTAAATTGCTGAAAAAGGTTGTATGTTGTCAGCTTTTACAATTTTTAAGAAGTAAAAGTATTTTTGAAATTTTTAAGGCTGGTTTTAAGGCTATGTACAGCACTGAATCTGCCCTCCTTAAGGTGACGAATGACTTATTACTTTCTGTTGATGAAGGAAATCCTTCCTCATGTTATTGGATCTAAGCTCCGCTTTTTATACGGTTAACCATGACATGTTTATTGATCACCTAGAAAAGTGTGTGGGGTTACAGGAAGAGGCCCTGAGTTGGTTCACATCTTGCCAGCTATTTCTCTTCCTCTGTTAATGTCTCTTGTGCCGTTCCACAAGGGTCCATATTAGGGCCCGTCCTTTTTTCACTATACAGTATGCATACTACTACACAGAAAGCTTTGAGATCATCCTCGCAGAACTTGCTAGCTGTTCCTAAGGCTCATTTGAAGCTTAAGGGTGATTGTGCATTTGCAATCTATGCTCTGAGACTATGGAACACTCTACCTCCCACTATTCACCAAATCAAAGACTAAAGATTTTTAAATCAAGACTAAAAACATATTTATACAAACTTGCATTTGAATTGTGAGGGGCTGTGTACTTGATAAAGTCTGTGTTTTAATTCTTTTTTTAAAACAAAGCCCCCTGTTGTGTTGTTTATGTGTGTGCTGATTTGATGTAGCACACTTTGGTCAACACAAGTTGTGCTTTAGAAGTAAAACTTACTTACATACTAGCCTATGATCAGTCAGTATTTATCTAACAATGTACAACCCCATTTCCAAAAAAGTTGGGACACTGTGCAGAATATAAATAAAAACATGCCATCATATGTAAATCATGTAAACCATATTTTTAAAGGAATATATCAAATGTTAAAACAAAAATTTTGATGTTTTTTTTTTTTAATATATGCCCATTTTGAATTTGATGCCAACAACACATTCTAAAAAAGTTGTGACATGGTCATGTTTACCACCATCATCTCTACTTTTAACAACACTCTGTAAGTGTTTGTGAACTGAGGAGGCCAACTGCTTTAGTTCTGAAAGTCAAATATTTTTCTGTTCTTGTTTAATACAGGATTTCAGCTGCTCAACAGTTTGGGGCCTTTGTCCTATTTTTCATTTATAATGTGCTAAATGTTTTCAGCTGTGACAGGTTTGGACAGACAGGCCACTGGGGCACTTAACACGGAGCAATACTGTTGTAATCAAAACATCTATATATCACTCAGCATTAATGGCGCCTTCACAGATGTGCATGTCACCCATACCATGTGCACTAATGCACCCCTATACTATCATGAATACTGGCTTTTGAACTATGTACTGATAACAAGGTTCAGTGGTCTTTAGCCTGGAAGACACAGTGTCCATGATTTCCGAAAAGAATTTCAATTGTTGATTCATCGGACCACAGGACACTTCCATTTCCTCTCAGTCCATTTTAAATGCGCTTGGGCCCAGAGAACATGGCAGCATTTCTGGATCCTGTTTATATATGGTTTCTTCTTTGCGTATTATAGTTTTAACTTGCATTTGTTGATGCAGCGGCAAACCGTGTTCACAGACAGTGGTTTGTGGAACAGTTCCTGAGCTCATGCATTGATTTCGACTACAGAATCATGTCTGTTTTTTTATTGCAGTGCCGTCTGAAGGCCCGAAGCTCATGGCCAGCAAATACTGGGTTTCAGTATTGTTGCTTGCATACAGAGAACTGTCCAGATTCTCTGAATCTTTTAATGTTATTATGTAGATGATGTAAAGCATTGCTATTTTACATTATTCTTGAATTGTTGCACTATTTGACTGAGCAATCTTTCAGCAGTCTTTTGGATTATGTTGTTGGCAGCAAATTCATAATGGGCATATATTTAAAAAAAACAATGAAATTTCTCACTTTCATCATTTAATATATATTTTTTGTCCTATTTTCAAAGTAATATGGGGTTTACATGATTTGCACATCATTGCACTTTATTTTTATTTACATTTTGCACAGCATCCCAACTTTTTTAGAAAAATGGTTTGTATTTTGAAAGTTGTGTTACATAGTTTGTAAGTTTCATGATGAGCAGACCAAAGGAAATGGCTCCATTCTCTTACAATAAAAGTAAAGTGTGTTTTTTCCTTGTCATTTTGAAAACACAAGGTTTTTTTCTCCAACAGCAGTGATATACATCTTAAACATAAATAATAATAAGTATTCAAATGAGTACATTTGAAAATATTAAACATTTTTTAAATAATAGGCTTATATTTAAATATTTAAACAGGCATGTATATATATATATATATATATATATATATATATATATATATATATATATATATATATATTTAATCAATATATTTAAAGTGAAAAATACATTAAGATAAATTGCATATACATTTTCAATTGATCAAATAAATGTTCATGTGTTCACTGTTGGCACAAAGGCTCATATTTCTGATAAGGTTACTTTACAGTTACTTTACTTAATGATTACTTTCTTACAAAGGCTAAAACTCCAGCCTACAGGGTCTCAAGAACATCATATATAAAGGGGTTTATTACTGTTTTAAGGTAGATACTATTGTTTTGGCTTTCGTTTCTTTTTGTTGAAACTAAACATTTATTTTAATACAAATGTAATTTAACAAAACTACTTTCTTATTCAATTCATTTAATTCTAAGAAGAGTTCATGAGTATTCAAGTAGCTTGGTGCAGTATTGTTTCAAAAGATATGGTGACAAAAACATTCAAAATGAATCGTGACAGCACAAACCTAAACAGACTGCAGACTCATGCAGACCCTCACTGAGTCATCACTTACGGTAATGAATGGCCAATTACAGTGACCAGACGTGTGTTCATACTCTATGCTTATTTGTAAATGGTTCTAAATTGCTCCCATGGCACATGTTTGATGCTGAGGTGAGTGGGAGTGTTAATACTGTGTAAAATGTCCACTCCTTTGATATTTTGATATGCAGGACTAATGCAGCCCATCTGCTCTCTCTCTCCGCCCCTAAGCAGCCACCTGTAATGACTGAACTCTCAAGGTCAACAGCTCAGTGCTACAGTCATTAATCACACAGCAAACAGCGTCCACACACCCCTCCTTCTACTTTTACTTACCCACTCTGGCTGTGGCTATATTTCAGATTCTGCTTAACTGAACTGAATTGAATGTAATATGATTTGTTGGTATGTTTACCCTAAAGAGGCTAAAGAGACACTCAAATAACAACGAACATTTATAGATTTAATCCTACAAAGGGAAATTCATTGCTGCCGTCAGTGCTGGACGATACTGACCAAATATCTCACAAAATAAAGGTATAAGATGGTGTTACATTTTTTCACAGTAGATATAAAATGCAATTTTGTAAACTGTTTCTAGAGCAGACGGTTCTCACCCCCCTCTGCCTTTTCACCCCTCTCTGCTAGCTAGCAGCTAAACAGGGAGCCACATCTCACACAGAGAGCCAACAGTGACTCTCTTTCTCGGTCTCTTTCTTTCAGCCTTTCTTTCTCAGTCTCTCTCTCTTTCTCAGCCTCTTTCTTTCTCAGTGTCACTGTCTTTCTCACTCTTTCATCAGCCTCTCTTTTTCAGCCTCTTTCTTTCTCAGTCTCTCTCTCTCTCTCTCTCTCTCTCTCTTTCTCAGTCACTTTTTCAGCCTTTCTTTCTCAGTCTCTCTCTCTTTCTCAGCCTCTTTCTTTCTCAGTGTCACCCTCTCTTTTTCAGCCTATTTCTTTCTCAGTCTCTTTCTTCATTAGTCTCTCTCTTTCTCTCTCATTCTCTCATCAGTCTGTCTTTCTCAGCCTCTTTCTAAGCCTTTCTCAGTCTCTCTCGCTTTTTCAGCCTCTTTCTTTCTCAGTCTTTCTTTTTCAGTCTGTCTCTTTCTTAGCCTCTTTCTTTCTCAGTCTCTTTCTTCATCAGTCTCTCTCAGCTTCTTTCTTTCTTAGTGTCACTCTCTTTTTCAGTCTTCCTCAGTCTCTCTCTCTCTCTTTCTCAGTCTCTCTCTTTTTCAGCCTTTCATCAGTCTCTCTCTTTCTCAGTCTCTCACTCTTTCTGTCTCTTTCTTCATCTGTTTCTCTCTTTTTCAGCCTTTCTTTCTCAGTCTCTCTCTTTCTCAGCCTCTTTCTTCATCAGTCTCTCTTTCTCAGTCTCTCTTTCTCAGTCTCTCTTTCTGACTCTCAGTCTCACTCTCTCTGTCTCAGTCTCACTCTCTTTCTGACTATCTTTCTCACTTTCTTTGACTCTATCAAACTCTCTTTTTAACTCTTTCTCAGTCTCACTCTCTTTCTTTCAGGCTTTCTCAGTCCTACTTTCATATTCGGACTTCCTCAGTTTCACCCTGTTGTTTCTGACACTTTTCCAGTCTCCCTCTTTCTGTCTCACTTTCTATCTCTCTTAATCTCACTCTTTAATTCTGACTTTCTGACCGTCTTTCTTTCTCAGTCTCACTTTCTTTCCCTCCTTCCATTTTTCTCTCTCTCTGAGACTTTCTTTCTGACTTCCTCTCTCTATTTCACTGTTACTCTATCTCACTCTAAAAGGCTCACACTCTCTTTCTCATTTGGACTCTGTTGCTCTCTCTTTGTCTCTATCTCTCAGTGCACCTCTCTCTCACCCACTATCTCTCTCTCTGACTCTCTCTCTCTCTCTCTCTCTCTCACTCACACATTCACAGTAGTCAGTAATCAGACACTACTACAGGCACTGCTTGCTGACCTCTGGCTCTAAACATCAAGGTTAACAATTAAAAATGAAGCATTTGGGAGCGTAATTACAGATGCATCACTGCTAGCAGAAGAGTCAAGATGGATTTAATATTACTCACTTTGATTTCTGTGCACATTTCCCATTTCGATGCAAATTTCACTGCAGCACGTTTCACTGTTAGCCACAGGCGTCAATAACCTCTGCGAATTCCCTGATATTGCACTGTTGACTGAATTTAGCTCAGGTTTTCCGCACTAGGAGGGACAGGAAAATAAAAAGCCAATAACTCACAGCCAATAACAGTAAACATAATCCCATAATTATAGAATACAACAGTAATACTGACCTCAACATAACATAGCAGACAGCAAATGGATGAGACTATCAGTACCAGGGTATTCACAGACAGGTAGATTACTATTGCTGTATCAAAAGGGGGAATGAGCAGAGATAGTTTACTGGCAATATGATGCAAAATTGAACAGCGCTTGAGCAAATGTAGATTGTATTATATGGGTGCAGTGAATGACCTTCACTTGAGGCGTTCTATTTGATGTCTGTGCACAGACCTGCAGGCACACACACACACACACACACACACACACAAACAGAAGTAATCAGCTCCCTGCAGTAGCGAGTGGCCCAACAATAGATTGATACAACGCTGTAGTGAAATGAACCCATATGGAAAAAATACATCCATTCAGATTCAGTTTTTAATCTCTTCATTTTGAGGCAGAAGAGATAATCTGTTGACTCAAAACATACTGATAAGAGAGCCTTCAGCACTTAATAATTGGAGCTTTCATCAGGTCTGAAATTTTGGTCCAAACTCATATACAGCCTGAGAACTTTCTGTCTGAGCACGACTCGACCTGTGAATATTCTGTACGAATCTGACCTGGCTAAATTCTGTCCACAGCCGATTCTGTCTGAATCCGATCCATCAAAATTTTGTCCAAACTCAACCAGATTAATTAAAATTCTGTCCAAACTCAAATAAACCTAATTGGAAATTTGAACTCGATCAGAGCCAGAAACATATTTGAGAAATAATGTCCAAGCACAACCAAACCTGACATGAACATCTGATTAACGCTACTGCCCACTAGCTTGGAGCAGTACAAGGAAATGTGTTGAAATGACTGTCCACAGTAATTCACGGTACAATAGAGGTGCGGTGGATAGAGATTAGTTTTAAAAAACGATGGAATACATCTTTAATACACCTGAAGGTTATGAAAACACCTATTTGTAACTGTAGTAAGATCATCAGCTAACAATGTAGATACATTTCACAACAACCGTAGCCCACATGTAGCCTAAAAAGACTTCAATACCTTTTGTTTGTATCAACCTTGCATAATTACTGTCTACACTACAAAAGCGTCCACATGCTGTCAGCCATCTGATTTAGACCACTCAGTTACATGTCTCCAGCCCTCACAGGCCAAAAACACTGCAGACCTCAGCACATTGATTCATTAAACACACCTGATTTGTCTCTTCAGCTAATTAGCAAGACGTTCAGGAACTGAATTCAGAGCGCAGGAAAAAGGTAAATGCTAATCTCTGTAGCACTCTGCCCCGGGAAGTTCTCCAGTTTGACATGCCTGAGTTACATTATACAACAATTTATTGCTGTCTATTAACATTATTCAGCTTATATGAACTATTTGAACAAATTAGTTCAAACTGCAGCCTCAAAGTAAAAAAAAAATTAAGAAATTAAGTATTTAGATCTTAGATATTTACAAGGATTATGTTCTGATCTATTTAAACCCAAGGCATTAATTGAGATAGTAATAAATATGTACACAATCATCATTCATAGTCTAGCTACTTTTGGGAGGCAGCTGTCCTTTATCCCTAGATTTCAACCTGTGGAAAAAAGTACTTCTATGTTTTGTTTTACTTTTTACTGTGTTTAAGCATGTTTAAATGTTTAAGATGTATTATTTTAGCCACGCCCCTGCATTTTAGAGCAAAAAATATCAGTGTGTAACATTAAGAATTGCCACTAGCGAAACTCATTTTCTGCAAGTAAGTAAACTTTTTTTGGGTTTTAATAAAAAAAAAAAAAAAAAACAACAACATTATTTTAGGTTTGTGTACAGTTGTGTTCGGTGGTCATGTACTGGCTAGCATTTCTGAGTTATGCTCAAAATTAGCTAAAATTGTCGATACGGAAACAGTCACGATTTAAACGGTTTCAATAGTGTTATGATTGTTTTGGTAGTAACCAAATGGTATATTCAATTTGCTTTAATCAATTAAAAATAATTAAGGTTATGGTCATTCAAAGCAAAAGAATTTCAGTCTAAAGTCCAAGACATTTAAAAGGCTGAAATAGATTTTCAGACTGAACCAATGAACCAATTCGGTAAAATGATCCATACACAGTTCGCTTCATTCAGAATGGCTGAGTTCCAAAAGAGCTGTTGATTTCAGAATATTCCAATACTTTTTAAAACTATTAAAACAATTAACGCCAAAATACTCTATTGGTTTTCTGTAGGCAAAGAGAGAAAAATGTTAGCTAGACCTGTTCATTTTTCACCTCATGTCAAATCAAGGCCTATAAACTCCCCCTCATTGCTTCCTCCATCTTCATCTTTCTCAGACACATTCCGCTAGCCACAGTCTAGCTTAGAATTGTCCGTCCCTCCTTCATGCTCCATATCATGATGTGACAATGACACATTACCAGTTGAGAGAACTGTTAGTGCTAAATCATATGTGCTGCAATTTTGCCTCTGCTTGCTCGTGCTTGGGAGCTCTCAAAGAAAGCTCCGAAGAATTAGCCTAGCCTAGCCATCCAGCAGGAGGGAATGTGTGGGCTGCGGCTTATTGAGAGAAAATGGAATGTGTCCGGACACATATCCGAAGCGGCCGAGGTCGGGGGGGTGAAAATAGGATTTGTCAGTGTCATGGGAACCGACATATTCATCATCGCTAGCCCAGTGTCATCGCAGCCTCGTTCGTGCACGTTAAGGTTTAACACAAACAGACCGGGCTTTAGCCATGCGCAGGCTCTGAGGAAATTCAGGATTATCCGTTCCTGGCCTTGTTTCTCTCGCCTGTCAGAGATCATAAAGAGGGGTTTACATTGTCATTGTATTTGCTGAGAGGCTTGGTTTAACAGTAGCATTTCTTAGGCTCATTATGGAGGAAAACACAGATACAATAGAGGAATGTAGGCCTAATAAATATATGTGCAAAAGAGCAAGTGCTTTTTTGGCGGATTGGAGAATTAAGAAAAAAAACACACGACTTAGTCATGCACCAAATTTAGCACAGTCTATATCGTCGCTGTCAAAACAAAACCATTTTAGCTTGTTTTCCTACAGACCAACCAGCACTGCAGTTTCATTTCTTTTTCTTGCTCTAACTCACCTAATTGAAGCCCTGACAGGATTTGGGGGGGGAGGGGGTATCCAGCTCAAGAAAGACTTAATAACTTGGTAAAATGACTGAAATGAAAAATGATAATTGAGTAATAACATGACTCAACTGTAGGTAGACTATGTGACTAGAAGTGGGCCAACCTACAGAAAATTGATCAAAAATGGCTACTTGGTCAAGCTGGCACACAGAAGACCTGTTTCTTCATGGTGTATTAAGCTGATGTTTTATGACTTAAATATTATATCTGTCCACCTACACAGATCACAGATCAAACAAAAATATCATAGTCAAGCAAAGCTATATCCTCATAGATAAGCTGCAGCTCCTTAATGTTACTCAAATGCACAGATTATAGATTGGTGCAGTCTCTGTTCAACCAGTTAGACTGTGATTATGTTGTGTATTTGCATTTGTAAGTCTAGTCGACATCATCAGTGACATTTGACAGCTCAAAAATGATATTTTCTCAATTATTTTTTTTTGCCTCACAAACGGGGACATATTAAGTTAATAGCATTTCATTCTCTTAAATACCACCTAACATTACAGAATGAAGATTTCAAGAGATGTAAAACTGTTATGAACAACAGTAAAAAATACAGCTAATATTGGTGTGATTGTTTTGATATACATAATAGAAGTATAAAAAAACAACCTATGAAGTTTCTTAAAATTCTCATATAGTTCTTCAGCTAGCAGACATTTATGCGTTATGATCTATCGCCTTTTCTTTACCTCACATTAACCCGTTAATTGGCCAGGGCACTCCAGCAGGCCCAAAGTTTTATTATACAATTCTATAACTAAGAATAGCTCAGCCAGTTTGCATAATAAGACTTAAAAGGTAATAAGCCTGTGATTTTAAGGGGTTAACAAAACTTTTGCTAGCTAAGAAGCAACTGGCTACAACACACTAGCCAGCTATACTGATCGCAATTTGCACAAACCCATATAAGCGGCAGATATCTTCACTCTATGACATACATGTTCAGACTGTATGTTATATACTTTAAATAAGGCTTAATCTTTATTTTTATACTCTTGTTGCTAAAGTCCTGTCACAACTTCAGCAGTTGCTGAATGATGTTACTTCTCAGAGTCAGCAGCACCAGAGACCTTCCCTCCTGTCTGATATGACTGGCTTACAACTTACAAGGTCTGATATGACTGACTGAGCCGGCGTTATGCTTTTCCCCAAATCTAAACAGCAAAAGATTGTTGCCTCCTGTTGTTATGTTAGTAAATCTCTGGCAGCACTGGCAGTGGTGGATTAGCAGCAGCACCTCCCCTGTCTCACACCCCGCTATCACAGTATATTGCGAATTTGGACATGATTGTACAGTTGAGTAATGAAGGATAAATAAAAAAAACTGTTAATAATTTGAACCAATAAAGTACATTCATTTAAATAATAACACATTGGCTTAGCTTCATATAAAACACCTGAAATCATTTTAAAAGAAATTACTCCTACAATCGTAGAGCTATAACTTTTCCTTTAGATTTTACAGACATGTGGACTAGTTCGGCCTAGCAGGCTTAAGATAAACCTAGTAACTAGGCTGACTCTAAAATAATGTGTTGTATAAGCCACTTATAATTCAGGGTTCAATATATTTTCCTTCAAAAACCCATTTTTCTTCTAGCCGCAGTGTCCTTGAGAGAGAAAAAAAAGTCTCTGCATACAGAAAAAAACAGCCGTGTGAATGAAGAGTAGCCTCTAGCCTAGCCTAGCCAGAACAAGCTTACAGTAATTAGTTAAAGGAATGGTTCTGCCAATAATGATAATGTTGCTAACAATGAATGAAAATGAATAGCCACAAATGAGCCTCATGAGAATGACAGCATGCTGATTGGTGGCTACTCACTTCCGTTCATTATAAGCAACATTAGCATGTATGCCTGAGCTCTTCCTTTAACATCCACCCACCAATGTCGGTGAGTAACAGACTGAAGGTCAATTTGTGGCTGGCCTTTGTGTGCCTGGCTATCTCACTGGGCTCTGTCTGACCATGAGCACCTTGCACGCACTTTCCGTGGATAATTGAAACGTCTAGACAAAAGCAAAAGGACTTCGGGCAGAGAGCCTAGCCCTGCTATTGAGGAGCTGAATGGACTTTTGTCATTGTGTGAAACCTGTAGCTATTCTGTATGGTGATCCTTACTGTATGGTCTACTCAACTGCAAATTAATCTCGCACCAATAGAAAAGTGAAATTGATACAGACAGTCGAATCAGAACAAAAGCAGACAGAACAGAGAAAGAAGAGTGAATTACGCTATGTTTCATAAGAGACGTGGATCAAATAGTGTTTTTTTTTTAATGTATTTTCCTTATTCAGATTTCTTCGACATTAAGAAGGCTGAGAAAGAAGACTGCAGGCTCCAGAGCATTCACACATCATTTGTTATTTAATTACAGTTTAATTAGAACCAATTTGCAGTCTGTTTGGAGGAATCATGACACAGATCATTTTATACAGGGAAATTAATAAAATCCCAGAATGGCAAATACATGAAAATACATGAAAGACAACAATGCAGCCTCACTGCTGAATTTTAATGCACTGTCAGTCATGTTCCTAGACAGAGAGTACCCTGTCTGTCTTCTCAAGCTGTTGGTTAAGTAGTTTTTTGCACTTTTTTTAGTGCTGATATTAATTTCTTTTTTTCTTTATACACTGTTACAGATACACTATGTAATGTGTTTTGGTACAACTGAACGAAGCACCATTACTGAGTCAGGAGAAAAGTCAGGTCAGATTTCATTTTCAGATTTCAGATTGGGCATTTTTTGGACCATGTCATGTCTTTAAATATTAACATCACACACACAAGGTCAAAATGAAGGCCTGGCTCAGTGTTTTAGTGTCAAATGCAAAATCAATTATACAGATGAATAACAGTAGATTACAACAATAGCAATAGATTATAATAATAGTAGAACAGTACATTACTCATATTCTCGAAGGGCACGTCCTTTACCAAGTTTTGACTGAGTTCTCCTTAAATACTCTTTCAGCACACTCAAAATAATCAGATTCACCTTTTGTTGTGTGCAATTACACATTTCCACCAGAGATGTCTCCAAATCCCCAAATCTTACATAGTGTAGCTTTAAGGTACTCATGTTCCAGAGCAGCAAAGTATAATATACATACTGCTACATAAATTTTACAGGCTTGTTAAATCATCAAATTGGCGTAGATCAGAATTGTTGACCAGTATTTCACCCTCCTCCTGGTTCCAACCTTCATGTAATAAGCTGCCTCCACTTACCTAACACTATTGTATCTAACCCAGCCAACCAACTTCTGAATCTAAAGAGGTCAATGAGCTGGAGCAGGTGCAGCAGTTGGGACTGGGCTCTGCAATAAGGTAGATCTCTAGGACCAGGGTTGGTGACCACTGTGCTATTCTGTGAAATTTGAAGCTAGATTTGTTAGTTTTTTTTTTCCCCACCAATATTCAATTCAGAATTTTCTGTGTATATCTGCCTGATAACAGTACCCAGTACTGAATCGGTTCTATCTGCAGTCCAAGCACGCGGAACCATCTGCTTGCTCTGTTTTTTTTCTCATTCTGGGCCCTGAGGTGGAAAGCCAAAGATGTGTGTGTGTGAAGGAGGCAGAACATATGAGGGAGATAGTTGAGAGACATGGAGAAAGCAAAAAAGAGGAATGCAGAGAGAGGGAGAGAGAGACATTGCCTCCTCCATATGGCCCAGAGCAGATGATCTCAGCTGTCCATCCTGACACAGCTGTAGCAGTGCAAAAGCAATCACTCTGTGCATATCAATGACCACTAATCAGAACCGACTAACGAACGACCAGGTGGGGAAGCTGATGGAGGGCGGCCGATGTACGTGTTTGCATGTTGGATTATTGTCTTGACTGTAGTGTGGATCTTGGACATTTCTATTCTCCTTCAGCTTATTGACCTATATCTGCATGGACATGGGAATTGGTATTGGCTTGTGCAAATAGCAAGCTCTGTTTCACTAAAGCGTTCTCTCTTCTGGCTGCATCACATCCCTAGATCTGACTACATCATTCGACAATTCATACACAAGCCAATTTAAACCACATTTTCTGCTGTGTAGTGTAGATGAATGTTTTCTAATTAAAAGAATCAAACTCCTATAGCTTCACTTATTAGCTGAATGTGAGAGAGATGCCATTACTATTGAGCTTGGGTAATGTGTCATTTGTAGGTCTAATCATTTTGTGGATCAATACAAATTGTTGAGTCATTATTGATCATGCTTCAGTATGCTAATCTCACTTAGCCATGAACGAGCATTCAAAGCAGCACCTGGATCTTGAATGATCATAAACAGAAATGGAAACTACTGATACTGATAATGACTATTAATTTTAGCTTTTCTTTGTGACAAAGTTAGGACTGTCCTCCCCTATTATTTCCACACACTGCCTTACAAGATAATTAGCTTAGGGCTTTTGAAAGATTCAGAGGTTCCTGATACCAAAGAGCTTGAATCTTACAGCACAGTGTGTAACACAACTATTTGATTAGTCAAAGCACAGAAGTCTGGAGGATTTGGAGGCCTCTCTGATGGAAATGTGTAGTTGCACACAATGTGCAAAGGAACACTTTGTAGCGTTGGCTGTGGTTTGGACGCCTTCGAGCAGATGAATATGATGTTTGCGAGTGTGTTTAAAGAATATTAAAAGAGAGCTCAGTCAAAACTTGCTGAAGCACGTGTCTTCAGAGGATGTGAGTGAATGAACTACTACTGTCACTATATCTTCATCAGTGTAGAGTTGATTTTGCATTTGAGAACTAAACATCAAGCCGGACCTTCTTTTTGACCGTCTGTGTAACGTTAACAAGTAAAAACAGGTGGTTTGAAAATGACTATTTCAGGCTTTACAGGGTGATTTGCAGCAGTGCACAAACATATTTTAGAGTGTTATTTATTCCTCTTGGCTCAGTAATACTACGGCTTTCAATTTTAACAAAAACATCTTGCATGGTGCAGCTTTAAGGTAACAGGGTTGCTGCTAATGACTTATTATTCAATTACCAATATGGGTTTGAAAATGCATCTGAGGATGCACATTCAACTCTATGATTTTTGCAATGTAACACACAAATAGAACTGATCAATTATTTGGCAAAAGTAAAACTTTCAGACTATTTCTGATGCAAAAATCAACCAATCAGTCAAAAAGCTATATTCCACGACTGTGTTAATGTTTCCTGAATCAGGCTGAAATCTGAGACGTCGTGTTGCATTTAACAATTTCCCAAAAAATTGTACTCAAACCTAGTCGTACTGAAATGCATGATGAACTGACTCACTAAATGTTAAGTTGAACTGTGCTGAAATTAGAGATTTAATGATGAAGTTAATCACTTCCTAATTGAAATCAAATCCTACAGAAACAGGGTTTGTAATGAAATTTAATGTTGCACTTAATCAAATCATGCTTAGATTGTAGATTTTATGATGTACTGACTCACTTTGTAAATGTAATATAATCAGCTCATGCTGAAATTACAGATTTTATGATGCATTAATATACATCACAATCAAATGAAATCTTGCTGAAACAGAAGATGATGTGATGCACTGAATGGTTTCAGAGATTTTCCTTTTTACTGGTGAATATTTAGGCTGTTTCTCCCTATAGGAGGCTACAGTATTGAATCCAGGCTCTTATGCTGAATCTTCTTCTCTCGCTATCTCTAATGGAATCCCTCCCTGCGTGTGGACTCCCCCGTTGCCCTGGTTACACGAGCTGTCGGAGCTTAATGTTGTGTGAGATGCGCGTGTGCGGCAAGCTTCACGAGCTGCAGTTCGCTGTCGAGGGGCACAAGGAGATCCTCCTTCAGCTACGGGCAGCACTGAAAGCGCACCTTCACACAGCAGTGAAGGGGGGGGGGGGTAAATTCCATGCTGGTCTGGTGCTGGCTTAGTTGGTCACCCAGTATGGGCTGGTAATTCAGTCGCTGAAAGTCATTCAGTGTGGTTTGGTGTGAAATAGAGCACAGTGGAGAAATTTCCTTTACAGTAGTGGTAATACAGCTAGAGGTCACAATTCTCGCTAGAAAATTCAGTACAGACAAGCATGACCATGCTGGATGGCCAGAATAAACCCGCATCAGACCAGTTAGACAAGCATACACTCTAAGGAAAAACTCTCACTGGGGTGATACACTCATGGTACCTTTAGTTAGGGAATACAGTTACCTAATTATATAATAATAATATTATTATTATTATTATTATTATTATTATATACCTTAAGTACCTTTAGCTTTGAAATATAATTGTACCACAATTTATTAGTGTTTTAAATTGTACTGACTGTACACCTTGCCCTGTCTTGAGCCTTTTTACTGTTCTGTTTAAAAAAAATGGATCATAAAAAGGTTAAAATGTGTATTTTTTCCTAGAAATAAAATATATTTAAGGTACAGAATTAAAACCCATTGTTCTACACAATATGCACAGAAGTATTGGGACGCCTACACATTACACCCAGTGGAGCTTTTATGACATCCTGTTCCAAATTCATAGACATTAATATGGAGTTGGTCCCCCTTTGCATCTATATTAGCTTCCACTCTTCTGGGAAGCCTTCCACAAATGTTGGAGTGTGTCTGTGGGAATTGTTGCCCATTCATCCAGAAGAGCATTTGTGAGGTCAGATGCTGATGTAGGACGAGAGCCTGGCTTCGTTCTAGCTCATCCCGAAGTTGATCAATCGGGTTGAGGTCAGGGCCAGTCAAGTTCTTCCACACCAAACTGATCCAGACTTTCCTTTATGGACCTTGCTTTGTGCACTGAGACACAGTCATGCTGGAACAGAAAAAGCTCTTCCTCAAACTGTTTCCCACAGAGTTGGAAACTCTGCCGAAGCATTAAGATTTCCCATTCACTGAACTCAAGGGGCCTAAAAACAACCACATAGCATTATCCCTCCTCCACCAAACTTTACAGTACAGTCAGGCGAACATCCCATACCTTCACTAATGTTTATACAGACTGCACAGCTAGGTGCTTCATTTTACACAACCGTGGCAAAAGGACTGAATAAAAAACCTATGGTCAATGATGAAGAGGTGTGTCCCAATACTTTTGTCTATATAGTGTAATGTTTCTACCTTGATGAAGTAGAAGTGTTCCTGCACAGTACCTTATCTCTGACAGTGTAGAATTGCATGCTGCTCTGTGTTGTTTTTTGTCAGCAGGGATGTCTATAACACATTTTATTTACCAATGTGTCCACACAGTGTGCTTGTTTTGCTGGTATCTAGCTAAGCTGTTTTTTTTTTCTAGCAGGGACTTTGAGGTAATTTTTTGAGGCAAACTCCTCAGATGCCTTCTTCCCATCACCATCAGTCCTGTGCTTGTTTCATGGGTTCTGTCTGTAAGTTTGCAGGCTAATGTCTACTAATGAACTAATAATGATCAGTTATTGGTCAAAAAAATTTGGCAAATTTCATATCCTTACTTGCTAAGTTTCTCTGGAATAAAGCATTTCCAATCAAACCACTCTGAATTATTATTATTATTTTTACAGCTTAATGATTATTATGCTGACATAAAGAGGAGACGCTGTTAAAAAATACATTTGTTGTAAACATGACTCCTACAGTGACGTTACAGACGTCTCTCGAGTAAGATTTTCCCGTTTAAAGACTAAGAAAACCCACTTCTGATGATGCACATTGAAAGTAGGAGAAACATTAAAAAAAAAACTAGGCATTTTGGGGTGGATACTGGAGGGCAGGCTGTCAAACGTTTTTGAGAAGCGTAATAAATGCTTCATAGCTACAATTAAACTGGAATACTGGAATTCTGATTGCTCAGTATATATATATATATATATATATATATATATATATATAGCAAGCCACTTTTTTGTTTCAGGTTTTTGTTTATTCATTAATAGGAATTTGTCACGGTGTGTATCTGTGACAAAAGTGTGTTGGCCCCTGCTGGACTCGACCACACTGCCACAGGAACACTGCATAAACAGATGGAAGAAGCAGATGTTGTTGAGAATTAAGAACATTACTGTCTATCCAAAACTGGTAACAGCAGCATTTTCTGTATTGTGTGAGTGTCATGTACCTCCCTACATTATACTTTTTTAACCCCTACTTACCTCGTTTGCTCTATGGTAGTGTCATAATCAATCTTGCTGTAAATAAGACTGATCATTTAAGCCATCATCTAGGACTGAACTCTTCCTCTGAGCAACAGGCCTCTGGGGCAAACGAGTGAGCGGAGCTCAGTTACTACACTCTGTTTACCGGACGAGGTGACTGGGTGCCAGTATTTGAATACTGAAACAACTACTCAGGTATTCATTATGGTTCACTTACAGAAGATTACCACTTCTTAATTACCAACAGTGAAAGCAAATTTTGTGTTAAAAGGACTGTAAAATTAGGCGTTTGCTCATATTTGCTAGTAATTATGTATATTACCTTTTCTACTCCAAACTGAGTGTGCCTTAACATGAGTTTGTTTCCAAAGATGCACTGTGAAGGACTAATTGTCGCTAATTAGGCTAAGTACTCAAACTAAATATGCTAAGCACAGCGTCCACTGAGGAGAAAAGAGCTAGGTGACGAGTCTTCATCAGCATGCAAGAGTGCTCCCTTTATCTCTAGTAACTTGGCTCATCTGAAGCAGCCTCATTTGATCAACATCAATACATTTCCTGTAACTATTTTTACATAAAAAATATAAATAAAACGGTTACAGGTTTTCTAATTATCCATTCATTAGTGTTAAGAATACCCAAATACCAAAATTTCAGAATCCACATACCTATTAGTTAACTCTTATGCTGAGATTTCTAAACGCCTCTCTCCACATGTTGCTGCCAGGCTGCAGGCTGTGTACACATGGATGCGGCAGGGCTGCACTACACTGATGAGCAATTTAAATGAGTAGGCTTTCACTACGACCACTATCTGAAAAACAAGAGAGAAGGAGCTTTGATAGAAGGAAGTCACTGAATTAGCAAGAACTTAAAAATACAAAACAAACACAATGCACAGTTCACATGTTTGATTAGCAATAACTGCCAAATGTGTAATTATTGAAGAAAATCTGCTCCAGTAGACCATTTTCTGTGTTATATTACATACAGGTAATGATTAAAAATACAATGTATACACAAAACAAGTGGAAAAAAAAAGCTAGTTTTAAAAAATAGGATGCATATAATATTGTTACAGATGGCTACATTTCATGGCAGAAGACAGAAATATATAACATAACATTGTGTTTCATTACAGCAATGAGATTCAGGTACAGGCTTCTTATTTTCTGATCTAACAATCAGTCATTCCTCATCCAAACCCCAGCCTTAACACGGTAAACCACCTTACTGACCTCAGCTTAGCAAGAAAGGGTTAACACGTACAAGCACCAACGGCAGTCTTAGCGTGACTACATGAATAAAAGGGTATTAGTAAACTGTTCTCTGAAAAACTGGCATAGGTGAATCCATGTCTTAGCATTGCAACGTCCAAGAAGTTGCTAGTTAACTAGCTTGAAGATGTAAAAAGGGGAATCGACTGTAGCTTCCAAGATTCTCTGGAAAGCTTAGAATAGTCATGTTCAGTGCTCTGCAACAGTACACCCAAAACCGCAAAATTCAAAGATCGAGACTGATATTCTATCTCATTAGAAAAGCAACACTGCTAATTTCTCAAAGGGAAAAAAACAAAACAAAAACAAGGCAGAGGTGCAAGTTAAATGTCAAAACATCTTTTATAACTGATTTGCAGATTTCCAAAACAGAATAAACAAAAAACAAAAGAGATCGAGTGTAACAGAAGCAGTAAAACAATGGGAATGGGACCAGCTGCTGATTTGTTGATTTTAACCCATTCATTGTCCCACTCAATGAAACAGACAATCTACATGTCCATTAAATGTCATGATTGGTGAAGGCGTGGTCACTCAAAACTAGAGCACCGCAGGAACTCTCAAAGTGGAAAGCCTAGAAAGCATCAAGGTCAAATCAGATCAGTGGATTTCCATGACGACTCCTTTCTACGTGATGGCTCTCGCTGGGTGCTTTTACAGTTGCGTGTGACTGTTCAGCCATAGCTCTTCTTCTGATGGTCAGATATTAGCCCTCCTTGATTTCCATCGGGCCTTACTGGAGTTTGAAGTGGGGAAAAGTGACAGGTACTTGGTTTCTTAAAAGAATTGTTTCTCTTTTTATTTTAAACAGGAAACAACAAAGAAAAATGATTGAAGAGTCACTCATATCCACTGTAGTTTTCTCTCCCCTTCTCCACTTTTACACATGAATAATATTGTTTTTTTTTTCTTAAAAAATGTATAGATAGATAGAAAAAGAGAAGATTTCCACCCAGGTACATATGAAAGGCAAGATAGAGTCTCTGTCTCTGAAGAACCTGGGGGTGAACTCTGTCTGTCTGCCAGCTGAGACAGGGACGTGCGTTTGTGTTCATGAGTGTGGATGCGGAGCAGCAGAGCTATTCAGATTTGTGACAGTAAAGGTCCTTAAGTGCTTTGAGCTCCTCGATGAGGGTTTTGTTCTGATTCTCTAGCACGGCCACGCGGTTCTCCAGACACTTCACATACTCCTTCTTCTTCCGACGGCATTCCCGCGCTGCCTCCCTGTGGCCGTAACACAACATTACAGTCAGAAAACGCAAAAAGATTTCAACAGATTTGCTTCAGCTCACGTTTCATATACTCCTTGGAAACCATAGAGCCCCAAAATGTATTTTACTGGAAAGTGACACAGAGATGGGAAATCTGAATAAATCCATGCGTAATAAATCAAGGATTGTAAATACACCACCACGTTCACAATACCGTGGACAGTCTTAGCGCTCCTGAGACAATGATTTTAAGATATGGCTGTAAAAGAATTGTAACAGACGCACGAATGGATTAGACCATTTTTGTGTGGTGAGGGGTTAAATATTCAAGCGAACTGAGTTTGGCCTCAGGTACGTTGTTCAGTTTACACACTGCAGCCTTTACCCCAACATGAACTTGCCTAATCGGGCAAGTGATTTTTCGTACTGCTGTCCCGAAATAGCGTTTTACTTGCCCCAGGCATTCAGGCAATCGTTATTGTTGCACCCTGGCATATATCACTTTTGGGCACACCTGTTTGCACTTTTCGTTTTGGAAACAGTGTTTTTTAAATACTTCATCTTTTTATAGGCTTCCAAGTTTTATGTTTTCCTTATCTAATATTTTAAACTCCATTAAAAAAGTGTGCATTGTTTAATAATAATAAGGTTCTTTTGTATTTTAGGCTGTCTTAGAAACTTTGCTAATTCATTACTTATGAAAACTATTGGCAGATTACTTGATTATTAATAATCAATAATGACAGCCTTCACTTAAAATCTAACAAAAGCAGTAAGCATTTGTTAGAATTGTAAAACACTTATGTTGGAACAAATGTGTGAATAAATGTCTGCACATTTATACAGTCACAATATATTTAACCTAACACACTTCAAAGTAACTCACACCTATACTGATGTATCTATCTATGCTGCCTAACAGCAGCTAATGTTAGTCTAAAATACCCTTCATGCATGTGGCATACATACATACATACATAAATAGTTAAAAGATACTTGAAACTGTAATTATGCAGAATATAATTTAGTACTTTTCATAAATGCAGACATGCTTCCTTTTTTTGAAGGCAAGAAAATTATACTTTTACTGTAATTATGTTTATTTGTATTTATTCAAATATTAAATTCAGTTTTCATACGCAATACAGAAATATGAAATTAATGGGCCAATATGACGACCGATTGACTTTATTGAGGTCGGTATTGAAGGAGGACTGTCCTGGCCTTACCTGTTCTTCATGAGGCGCACTTCTCTTTTGCGTGTGGCCTCCTCGGCTCCTCCCTGGCCAGAGAGAGCAGGAGAAGAGGCCATGACCACACCAGGAGCGATGGTGCTGGCAGCTGCAGTTCGGATCTGGTATGCCTGGACGTCCCCTGAAGCAGCTACACAACACGAGAGAGACACTCCGTTAGAGCTGCAAACTTTTTTAGATCTAGTACAGTGTACACTGTTCCACAAAAAAAAAAAAATCACATTGGAGGACAAACAAGTTCATACATAATTAAAGTGTGTCCTCCCTCTGTAGAGGATGCGCTCACCTACTTTCACTTAGAAAATCAACAAAACATAAAAGTTTTGCATGTCTCTATATATGCTAATAGCCAATCAATTCACAAAAACTTGATCAGATAATGAACCATAGTAGTCAGCCTGAAGAATTCTCTCCAGTCTGTATGTGATAAAGGACATGGTCATGCAACTTGAGGAAAAAATAACTCTACTAAAATCAAAGGGGGATTCCGGTTGAGCAATCTTGCCGTTTGGTTTTAGTCAGTGACCTAACTGGAAAATGTTACTTCATGACATATTCCCCAGGGGTCGGACACAACATTAAATTTATGGCATAGCAAGAAAACTTTAGACAGTTCTGAGATAAACCTAAAGTAAATCTGACCTTTATGTAGATGCGCAATGTTGCATAGCTACAAACAGAAAAAGCAGCCATTCTGATGCCTGAATGTATTGTTTCTATTTTTAAAGAGAACAGCATGTCATACAGTGTGAGAAACCACAAAGTCTATTTGAGGTTCAAACAACTTGACTCTGAGGCAGAACTGATGTCAGGATCTAATTTAAACAAAACTAACTGGTGGCTATAGGGTTCCATTACTAGTTAGCTACATAAGCCTCATAGTACTACTGCAAAACTAAAGAAACAAGCTTTAGATCTTAACATATCTTAGCTGATTACACTTGGGCTAAAAGGTAAACGGTGTAAATTTGATTTTGGGTGGACTCATCGCTTTAGGCTGAACACACTGGAGTCAGATGACAGCATGTGCTTTTGTTTGGTGCTCACCTTGCACAACCACCTGGTTGCTGGGCACCAGGATCTGCTGGCCATCACTGGTCTGGGCGTACTGCAGAATGGTGGTACCCGGCTGGGTGCCAGCCGCATTGGTCATAGTCAGTGTCTGGAGGCCCTGAACCCCATCTGTTCCGTTATTAGCCAGCTGGATGGCCCCACCCTGTGTGATAGCAACTGGAAGAAGAAAAAGGAAGCCATTAGGCAGAGCTACAGGGGTTACTAATTCAACTGGTTATGGTTAGTTAAGGTTAAACGAGAATGCTTTTCATTGTTAACTGGGTGGCACTTATGCCACTGACAAAATAAAGATCATTATGGCTTTAATTCCCCAGAATGGGTTATTTATTTTAGAGAATTCAAACCAAGTTAACTTGAATACTTAAACAAATTAATAAATAAAATGTACTGGCAATGAGTCAACATAAATTTGCATGATATTTTAAAAATTACTTCTAGTCTCTCTTATAAAAACAGTCAACATCTATTTGTATGCTTTTTTTTTTTTTTTGCAAAGGCTTCCTAGTTTATCTGTTCACTGTTGCTGGTATACATAGTGCCAGCCTTAATTAACATCCTCAACTCAATGATACAGTATGTCATTTAACATTAAGGAAAAAATAAGGCACTCACTGTACTGGCCACTGCTCGTCTGGTAAATAGGCGTTGGCACAGTGACAGTTGTTATGGCCGGAGCAGAGTCCTCTTCTGATTTCTCTTCTTCTATCCGTGGAACTGCTGGAGCATCTGATGACAGGTCGTTCAGGATCTTTCTGTACCATATTAAAAAAAAAAAAAAAAACATTGAACACGTACGTAAAAAACATTAACAAACAAAGGGCTACAAAAACAAGCTACACCACTGCAATTTTAATCAATACATGCAATAAGATTCGATTCCAAAAAGGAAACAGGATCCGTACCTGTAAGAAGGACGTCTGGAGAGGATTTCCCTCCGTTTCTGAGAATCTGTCACGCTGTCCACTGATTCCTGGGAGTCCTCACTCTCTGCAATGGTGGAGATCTGAAAAACACCACAAAAGCATCATTATAAAACACTACTTTTTTTAAGAACATTACATGAAATGTACAGAGTTGACAGTCTATTGGATACATCTTGTGCACTCTAGTGTATACACTCATTGACCATTTTCTCAGATACACTCCATGTCCAAAAGGATCCACATGTCTCTCTTAATAAGTGAACTCCGCTACTGCGAGGTGCACATGCAGAAACACTAGTACACGCTTTTATTACTTCTAGGCTAGACTACTGGAACGCGCTACTGTCAGGATGCAGGAGCAGGAATTTAAACAAACTCCAACTAGTCCAAAACGCCACAGCCAGGGTCCTCACTAAAACTAGAAAAATTGATCATATTAGTCCAGTGCTATCATCACTTCATTGGCTGCCTATTAAATTCTGTATTGATTATAAAATCCTTTTATTGACTTATAAAGCCCTACATGGTCTTGCTCCCGAGTATTTACAAGACCTTGTTTCTCATTATGAGCCATCACGACCACTCAGATCACAGAGTGCTGGCTTATTAATAGTCCCCAGAATTCATAAGGCTGCAGCTGGGGGAAGAGCTTTTTCTTATAAAGCCCCCAAACTCTGGAATGATCTTCCAGAAACTGTTCGGGACTCAGACACAGTCTCAATCTTCAAATCTAGGCTGAAAACTCACTTGTTCAGTTTAGCTTTTGGTAGGTAATATTCCCCCTTAGATAAAGGCAGCAGATCCAGGGGTCCATGGACACAGGGAATTATAGTAAACTGAGACGCTGGTGCTGTCGTCCCGCTGCTCACACGCGGTCACTCAGGTTTGTGGACGGTGGAGTGGAGGGATGCCAAACTGTTTGAGTGCTCTTGTGTCTGTGTGTCCTTCTGGTTCTCTCCTTTTAGCTAAGCTGTCATAGTCAGATCTGCCGGAGTCGCCACACTCTGTAAATGTTTACATCCCCTGTTTATGTACAAACGGATAGAATAAAACTAATTCCCTCTCCCTGCTTTCTTTCCGAGTATACAATCACCCATATGTCCGGCCGGACACTGAAGGACGACCGACTGCCGAGCTCTCCTGCTACCCACTTCAGATCAGCTGCCCATGCCCCAGCTGCCACCACCTGCCTTGGACTAGCTGCCCACCCTACACTGATATTCTCATGGACTCGTAGGTATTCCTAATACCAATATTACTGCTATTAATATTAGTAGTATAATCACTTGTAGGTAGTTTGACCAGAGGAGGATGGGTCCCCCCTGGTGAGCCTGGTTCCTCCCAACTTTCTTCCTCAGTTCTGAGGGAGTTTTTCCTTGCCAATGTTGCCCCTGGCTTGCCCCCCGGGGGGGTTTTGTACATTCTTACACTCCTGTTAAAACTTTGTCTTTTCCGAAATTCTGTAAAGCTGCTTTGTGACAACATCCGTTGTAAAAAGCGCTATAGAAATAAATTTGATTTGATTTGATGACATACTGTTGACACAGGCATTCGATTACACCCACACAGCTAATATAATCTCCATAGAAAAGCACTGCCAATAAAATGGGATGCTCTGGAGCTGCCACACATAAGCCTAAGGTCAGCATGCCCAATGCTAAGCATGGGCTAGAATGGAATGAAGTCCCCTTGCACTGGGCTGTGGAGCAGAGAACTGCGTTCTCTGGAGTGCTGGAGCTCCATCCCAACCTTTTGGGATGAGTGGGAGTGGTATTTGTGAGAAAAAACTAAGCAACAACATTATTGCCTGACCTCACTAAAACTTGTGACTGAATGACTGAATTGTGATGGTATTCAGATCCTCACAGTTCCAATATCTAGTGTAAAGCCTTCCCAGAAGACTAGAGACGGATACGGCAGAAGTGGGGAATATTCTTTTACAAAGTGCACCTGTATTGCAGGCATATCAGATAAAAGGGCCAATGGATGCAGACAGAAGGTAGTTGTACCTAAAAAACTGGCTACTCTGCACTACTGGTAGCACTATAAACAACAAAGGCATACACAGGGAAGACATTGTGCATCATATAATCAGTCAATCACCTGTACTGTCTGGACTTGTGGGGACTGGATGACTGAAGGCTGGGCAGCCTGGATGACCCCATGAACCTGAACTGTCTGACCATTGGGCAGCTGCACCAGGGTTACAGTGGGGCCACTGGCTGAAGCCTGAGCTGCTGCCATGGAAACCTGTAAGATACAAAACATGGTTCTGAAACTTCTGGACTACAGACTGTAACAGGATAACATGAAGGTATTCTATCATTATCATGATAAATTACGCCACACTTTTCTGAGCACACAGTGTACATTGTCAGCACTCAAAAAACACTGAATAACTGCTTCCTTACAAAGTGAACATTGTTAGACCAGTTTCACTGGATTTAGAGCAGTGCAGCCTGCGAAACAAATCACTGTAGTTGCCGGTTTATTATTATTGAGGTATTTTAAATGTGGCTGTACAGGTTCTATTCTGTCAGTACCAATTTACTAAACCTCAAAAAAATAAACAAACAAATAAATAAATAAAATATTGTGACATGAAAATGTTATAAACTCAAATAGAACTGTTTGTTGTTTGATATAGTTACTTAATACAATGGAAAAAAGTGCACATTTATGTAATTCTACTGAATTATCTAATTAAATCTGTCACCTTTTTGTTTGTTTTGCAATTCTTTGTAGAAACTAGCCAGAAATGGAGTGTAAAAAAAACAAAAAGAAAGTCCTTCTGTGCAAAAAAAAGAATTTCTGGCCAACAGGCTAAAGTACTGTTTTTTTCCCCGTTTACAAAATCCTCTTCTAATGTTTGTGCAAAATGTGGAGAAGACCGAAGGATTACTTGTTCAATCTGAGGCATGGGCACAAACTTGCACATAAGCAGTTTTGAGCCTGCACAGGCTTCTATTCTGCCTGTATTTTGGCAGTATAACAGGACGTAGCCTCTGGACTTCTCACCTGTGCCAAAGCGGCAATCTGCTGAGTATCTGTCTCTGAGACAGCAGTGTCCCCACCCTGCTGGACGTCTGCTCCTGCCTCCATGGTCATTTAGAAAACCTGTACAGAAACAGCACTGAACTCAAGGGATGTATTTAATTGCATATTAATCATATAATCACTACTTACTAATTAGTTGGCCATTATAGAAGCAGTCACATAAACAACTTAGATTTCTGTAAATCCCATTTGATAAAAACTCCTGTATTTGAACCTAAGAACTGGGTTATTACATGATTCATCATAACAACACTATGTGCAATACGGAGGACAAAAAACACTCAAATAATATTTGTAAATAAAGCAACAACATGGTAAACATAAAATTATGACAATGAGTTTCAATTCTACACCACGTGCTTCTTCTTTGGTGGGTTTATTGACTGGCTGCAAAGCAACTTTGGAGTTACATACATCACGTATTTATGAATCAATATGATTACTGACTAGTTTGTGTAGACCAGGAGATTTTCTTAAGTTCTTGTAAAAGTTTTAAACAAATTACTGTCCAAACCTGGTTGACTGCAGTTTTAAAATTATTATGTACATGTTTTTTCAGGCAGAAGAACAGGACAAGTTTCCCAGCTCACTTGACCAACTATACTGCTATATACACCAACCAGGCTATATACAACATTATGACCACGTTTCTATGTTTCTACGCCCAATGTCCATTTTATCAGCTCCACATACTATAGAGGTGCACTTTGTAGTTGTTTTCAGAGGATGACCAACACAAACTGCAGCAGCAGATGAGCTGTCGTCTCTGACTTTACAATGAGCATAGAAACAAGAAACGCCGCTTTGCCTGATCGGGGTATAGAGCAGTACACATGTATGAATGCATGCTATAGTGAGCTGTGTTATGTTTACATAACTAGCTATGAAAGTAATGCTGTGACAGGATAAACTGACAAAAGTAGTCATTATTGAAGGTAGCCTGCTGAGTATTTCTAATGAACAGAACCAATACGACTTAGAATATAATCCGTGACTAATGTTCAGTAATGCAACATGATAAGCTTTAGTGATGTTTGTAGGGGTAACATTTGCCCATCGTACCAAATGACGTGAGCGTAAAATCATTCTTTATTCTGAGATAGTTGACTGAAAATGATGTGACTACAGTATATGCATCATTCATGTTTTTGAAATAACCTCTAATCACTTGTAATTGAAGGGTAAGTAGAATGATATGTTGGTTCCGTCCGTCTGATATCCGATTCTGCTGTCTGTCAGCGTTTAATCTGGCATGCAAGCATAACATTCAAAAGGTTGGCCCTGGGAGTGGGCGTTATACTGGTGTGAAACACAAACAGCGCCACCACCCTGAACAAATTAAATGAACACGAACAACTTAAATAACTCAAAACTCAACAAAATTGTGCTTTAGCCCAAACGGCACCGCTGAGTGCTGCTGGCGGCCGCTCCCGAGTTATAGGATTATGTGTGCACAAAGCAAGTGTATTGTTGGGCATGGGTCACATGCATGAAGCATCATGAATGTGTTCAGCTTTGCAGTCATGCTACACTGTGTTTGCAGGTATTTTTAAATCGCAAGGCTTTCCATTTAAAATCTTTTGACAAAACAGATTATTCCCTGTCATTCAGGGTTGCCAGATTTGTGGTTTCCCCAATAAATCTGTCTAGTTTTAAGGTGCAGTGCTGGTATAAACTACACAATGACGCAGAACGTTTTAATTTGGAATACTTCCCAAATACTACGTTAATGAATATGGTTTGTTTTACACCTTGTGTCAGACATTTAAGTTTGGACACATCTGGGTCAGTTTCAGGCTGCTCCAGCCCACATAAGCTGGTCATTCACACGTACAGTGTTTGTGCTGCAGAGTGAAGGAACAAGAAAGGTTCTACAGATATGCTTTAACCAAATGAAGGAACATTCAAATCCGTCACTTTGCGGTTTGCACAATAAATAAATACAATTCTTAAGCAATCCTGTACATTTGTTCACCCTGGACGGCATTATGATTTGTGACTGAGCAATGGGCTCAAGCATGGTGAAACAAAACTGCGAAACATGACAAACGAAATATTTATTTTAGCCTTTTATTTTTTGGTTTGCATGTTCCACCAATTTTATTTTCTGTTCATCTAGGTAATCTATTTATTTCCTATTCATATTTGCACTTATGTTATCACTGTTTTATTACATTGAAAAAAGGGGGGAAAAGGTGTAGGAAACCAAACAAGCAGTTGTCTTCCATTGGTTTATACTGTACTGTGTCGTCATTGTTGAACACTTTTATTTTATAGTGTTAAAAAAAAAAAAAACCATGACAACAAAGATCAAACCAGCTCGTAAAACCCATCTAATGGGCATGGACTAAACTTAATGAGATCAACTTAACAAGCCCGGAAGAGTGAACTATTATTTAGACACAAACTACAAGGCACAAAATGTAACTGAGAATGAGTGAAGAAGTAAAAACAAACATGAAGACAGGCTGCAGGAGAGAATGACTAACACCTGCTTCCATACAAAAAGGTGCTAGTGTGTGTGGTAGTATTTACACAACGTAGAATATTTCATAGCTGCTGCTACAACAACAACAACAATTATAATAACGGCAACAGCAGCAACAATATAAAAACAGCACTAGTAATAATCCTTTTTGCAGGGAGTTGCGATATTGTTGTCGCCTGAAGAGCAGAAAACACCATGATACACATTTGACTTCGTATCGCTCACCCTTAGCGGGCTCCATATACACCAATTGTTTCTGAAGTAGTCCCAACTTATTTTCTCCACACACCAGTGACGCAAGTCATCAACCAATCACCTTCCAGGTCACTCAAATACCTAGGCCTAATGATCTGGAGACTGGTAACGTAACGCACTGCAAACACATTTCAAGCTAATTATTATTTTGACCAATGATTTTTGTACCATCTCTCTGTACGATGTTACGAGACCCCCAAAATTCCCTGCACACTCCTCTAAATTTCAGATATGATCTCCTGCTCTGAGATTTCATCTCATGCTTTGGTTTTGCCGTCATTTGATTCTTGCCTTTGAGAAAAATTCCTTTATCCACTTCCTAACTTTGGTTAGCACTCAATGGAAACTGGTCTCGAAACCTCTCAAATCCCTGCATTAGACTACTTTATCCTTTATTTTAAGAAAATACCTCCAGATTTTATTTATATATTTATAATTATATCATTACACAATTATACATTTTATATATTTTTTTTTCTTTCTCTGACAGATGCAATCCCTTAATTAATTTTCGCTCTTTTCAGATTAAGTCATTAGCATACCACAATCTAGACTGGACATCATTTTCATTGCTGACATCATTAACAATGTTAATATTATTTCAGCCTTAATTAAAACCAAAAGTATTCACACTTGCAAGACAAAGCAAATGGCTTAATTTGTAGAAACATCTGCAAAAACTCATATCTGGTCAGGATGCTCATGACAAAATTAAAAAAGGTAAATTTCAGTTGTTACAGTGCTCATTTAGCCAATATGAATAGATTATCTTGAAAAAATAATTAACATATAGATTGTGCTGCCCGTCAATGACAAGTCATGCTTTGAGACGTACCTGAGACACGTCATGTCCTACTGCCTAGGGGGGATTTGCTATATGATTCATGGTTTAGTTTCAAAGGGTATTTAATTAAAGTAATGAACATGGGGTCAGTGGGTCAATATTGCTAACTATTTGTTGTTAATATTTGTCCTCATAATGGAAGGAGCAGCACCACAAATTAATCTCTAGTCCTAAAATGGTTGGCTGTGAAAGGACAAACAGAAAGTGCCCCTGCATTTGGGAAGCCAAGAGCAGAACATGATGCAATAAGACCTAAAAAGCAGTATATAACATATTTACAGGAAGAACTCAACTAAAGGGCACTAGTAGGTAATGGGACACAGCTTCTGGCTAGTGTACACTCATTCCAACTCCATTTGGGACAAGACCGATGACCCACTTTCATCAGAGTTCTGTGGGTTCCCACACCCACTCAGCTGCTGTAATATGACCTTGCTGAACTGCAGGATGATCGAGGGCAAAAGGGCCAGTGTTCATATTGACTGCTACAGGACAAACAGTAACAGTGCACATTAATAACGTGGAAAGAGCAGGGAAGCCATTCCATAAAGACGGACTGCTCAACCAGCTAGATAATTTAAGCCGTATGTTGACAGTTGTCCAATAAAAATAGACCTTAGCTCTGATCCTACTGGACATGGCTTGACTTTTAGTTTGAACAGGAATTTCACCCATTTATTTTTCGCATTTCTGCACAAGTCAGTTGTTACAGTGTAAGCAAAGTCGCCGCCTTAAGAAGCAGTGGTGATAGGAACCAGACATAAGAAGGATTTACTGCCTCTACAACAGGGATGCCTTAAAAACCAAAGTTGGCCCATATATACTGTTTAAAATGTTTTAACATTTAAAATCATTTAAAGACCACCACCCTTTTTATTATATTTTTGGCCCTCGGCCTCACCAAAAACGGGCCCCCCAGGTTTGAGCACCCCTGCTCTAAAATGCTATTTCACAGAAAAACATTATCTGTAAGAACTAAAAACATGCTGCCCACGTTGTTTTACGACAGCTTTGTTTTTTGGTCTAAAGCGTTTTTAAACTACATGCCGTATGGGAAGGTACATGGACACCAGAGTAAGCCAAAGAAAATGTTCTTATTTATATATATTATCAACATTACACATAAGAACCCAAAACTCATGTAGGTTCCCTGGTATTTTGGACAGCAAATAACATGGATATACACTCACCAGCCACTTTATTAGGTACACTACTACCTTGCTAGTAAAAGGTTGGACCTCCTTTTGCCTTCAGAACGGTCTTAATTCTTCATGGCAGACTTTCAACAAGGTGTTGGAAACGTTCCTCAGAGATTTTGGTTGGTTATTTGAGTTACTGTTGCCTTTCTATCATCTCGAAAAAGTCTGCCCGTTCTCCTCTGACCTCTCACATCAACAAGGCATTTTCATCCACACAACTGCTGCTCACTGGATATTTCCTCTTTTTCGGACCGTTCTCTGTAAACCCTAGAGATGGTTGTGCGTGAAAACCCCAGCAGATCAGCAGTTTCTGAATTAGTCAGACCAGCCCGTCTGGCACCAACAACCACGCCACGTTCAAAGTCACTTAAATCCCCTTTCTTCCCCGTTCTGATGCTCGGTCTGCACTTCAGCAAGTTGTCCTGACCACCTCTACATGCCTAAATGCATTGAGCTGCATCCATGTGATTGGCTGATTAGCTGTTTGTGTTAACAAGCAACTGAACTGTACCTAATAAAGTGGCGGGTGAGTATTTGTACTGAAGACATCATGCCCCCTGGTTCCCATCACTACCCCTGTTTGTAAATCTGAGTTATTGAAGTTTCTGTACAGTTTCACATCACACCACTCAATCATTTCACTTACACCTTAATTACTGAATTATGCAGAATTTTTTAAATACCTGTGAACGTCCACCTGAAGTTATTTGGGAAACTGGGAAAATGTCATGCTTTGTGAAATAACGCTCAGGAATGGCTGTGTAAAGTGGGGTGTGAAAACCTTTATTTGTGTATCTTGTCTCCACCAGGCCAGAACGTGGCTCACAGTTAAAGGGGAAATCCACCTGGTTTTATTTTGATATGTAATCCTGGCGTTAAAATAGTGATTTTAGTACATTTTTCTCTGGGGCCTATTTTGCCTTTGAACACCCCACATGTATCCTTCCTCCACAAACGGATTAAAGTACGTTTCAGGCAGAAACCGGCATAAAAATCATGAAATATCAGGCTGAAGATTCACAGCAACTTCATAAGTAATAAGTTTCTGTGAGGAGGCTTTTAGAGGTGGACGCCTGGTTCCCATCACCACCACGTTTCTCTAGAAGGGCGCCTTTCACCCCAAACCATGCCCGCGTGTACATCTCAGCCATTACGCTCTGCAGAAAGTTTGAAAGATCTGTGGAAACTCCCTTTAACGGGGCTGAAACAGCAGCACGTTGGAGGCCACGTTTCTGAATGAAAGCTCGACGTGCTGCTACATGTGCGCCATCCAGCCGCACACAAACCCTCTCCGTCCATTTTACCGCCTTTTTCGCTTCCGTGTACACAGCGGCGTCTGGAGGGCTCGGTTAGGTCTGGGCTGGATTACTCACTACCAAGTATGTGGCACTGAAATGTGGGCTAACGGGCTGGAATACAACCTCATGGCTTCAGATCACTGAGCAGACGAGGAAAGAGGACAAGGACTGGAGCCGTTTATCACTTTAAAAGCCCCGTTCCTCCTAAAACAGCGGGGCTGGTGTTAGCATTAGCAGCCCCCGAGTTGTGTGGGAAGCTTTACTGGGATCGTTTTCAACACAAACATTAACTCGAAAGTCCTGCAAACCACACAAATCGTACACAAAGCCAGATTTGAGTCTCAGCGCTGAGATTTGGTGTGTAACTAGCTACCGTAGGGCTTCTGAGGCGAAGCCCCTTGTTCGAATTCCCCCGTTCCACCTTAAATGGTGCAGATTCGGAAGCCAGAATGTAACGTTAGGTTAACTGCTGCACGGTTTAAGGTGTAACGTGGTAATCCGAAAAAGAGGCCGGTGAACAGCAAGGCGGTTTTAGCCTCGAGTATCTGAACTACATAAGATAGCTAACTTGCTATTTTGGCTAGCGAGCTAACGCCGTGGGCTACCGCGCTCACGAAAATCAGGTTCCCCTCCAAAAAACGGCGCCGTTACGCCGTTTTAGCACCGCCGCTAACGCTAGCTGTTCTAAACACACCGTCGTTTGCTATAAATGTGCAGCAGCCCACTCTCCCTTTCCTCCTCCGTCTCGGTCTGACTCATTGTCTGGAAGCGAGTCCCAGCTTCGGCTGTGAAACATGCCCACCGCCGCCATGATCTCTTTGTTAGAAACGAATCGGCCACTGCAGCGTTAAAAACAAACGGCACGGAGAAACTACAGCTGCTTATCGCTCTCAGCCGAGCCTCTCTCTCTCCCTTCCTTACCCGACACGGACTCTCCCCGTCACTCGCAGGCCTTCGGAGCTCCACTTTTATTCGGTCCGACACGTAAGAGACCGCGTCAGGCTACACCTCCGTCGCGTCACCGAGGACAACAACGCCAGAGAGAGACGAGGGGGACGAAAAAAAATATCCACCCTCTCTCGGATTCAGCGCCGCTTCTGCCACGGAACGAGTCGAACCCCGCACGAAGAAGCACGAAGCCGGGCGGGCGGAGCCGAACAAACAAAACTCAAAAGAACGAACCGTTTCCTGGGAACCGATTCAATTTGTTAGTGTTGTTGTTGTTGTTCACTAAATTATTCGAACCGATTCCCAAGTCCAAACTGAGTCAATATTTTATAGCGTTTAAAGTTTCTAGGACGAAAAAAAAACAGCTTTAAATATGTATTATATAACACTATTTTATATATACTATATAACTATATTTGTGTTTTATATAACTATATTTGTGATGTAAATATTTCTTTATATTTTGCTACTATAACACAAATAAAAATACAATTTAAAAGGAAAATAAACATTTCATAAGTTTTATATAGTATAAAAACATCATTTTCATTGGTTGAGGCGATGGGGTTTCTAGTGGGCCAAATCAAACATCCTGACGTGCTAATTTTAATTTTGGCCTGTGGGCCAAATTGAACTTCATTATCAATCTTTCAAAATGTAATATCACGGCATTATAAAATACCACACAGCAGTATAGTCAGAATAAACTCTGAATATATCATATATTCGGGGTCTCAATCTCCAATTACCCTCAATGCTGATGCATTAAGACTTTCTTGTGCAGGTAATAGGGTAGTTAAAGACAAAGCCAAAATGCAGAATATGAAATATTGATGTGCTGGTCGTATTTAAGGATACATGTTAAACGTGCAGGGTGGCGAGATGAGAAGTTGCCCTAGTGAATCGTTGAATCGGAGCATCGATTCTTTGGAACGTACAGTCAGAAAGAATCGATTCGGTAAACGGAATCGCTGCGAGGGGGCAGGGCGTGGAAAGTCCCAACGTGATTGGATGGCAGCTGACTCGGCTTTGACCCAAATGCAGTCATATAAGAGTGACGACTGTCAGTTTAGTTACCTGGCGAATTACTCAGAGTCCCTGCTTCCGTACTTGTTAAGGTCCGGTGTGAAAAGTAATAATAAATCTGAACTTTTTTCATGTCCCTCGCACGGCGCAGGCGTGGAACGTCTGGACGCGATTGGACAAACCACGAACCAAAAATATAATTAAACTAAAGTTACATCGTTTTCGGTACGTGACGTTTTAAGTATAGACGTGTTTTAGCGCGTCTAAAAATTGTGTCTATCCCCGGCACGAATGTAAAAAGCTTTGTGTATCTTCGTCTAAGAATAACAGCGACGATTTTGATTGGACCCCTTCGGAACGTGACACACATTTGCACCAATCAGAGACGCGCGTTCACATAGCTACTGATTTGGCCCGCCTACTAAAGAAGAACCAGGAAATGCACATGACATTTTGTTAGGCGGTGGAAAAAAGTCTTCTAGAAACGTTTATTTAGTTTTTTTTTTGTTGTAGCACTCGACTGGTTTTCTTACCATGGCCTCGCTGTTCAAGAAGAAGACGGTGGATGGTAAGTTTCCTGAAAAAGACGGTGACTTTTGATGGTGGCGTTAATGGTAGGCAAAAAACAAACAAGCATCTCACGCCAGTCACCAGCTAACCAGCTAACCAGCTCAGCGTTAGTAGCTTCAGTAAACTGACTCCAGCGGCGCTGATGGACAGCACTAACCTAAAAAGCCTTAATGTGACCTATTAAAGTCAAACACGTGTGACAAAGGTTCCGTGTTGGACATCTGGACCCAGTGGTGAACTGGTCTAACTGCTTCTCTACGCTTTTGGTTTGTTTAGTAAACACCACATCTGAAAGACAGCCCTCCATGGGCCCTTCAGTAAAACAATGAGTTCTTTATAGAACTGTTTCAAGCTTGAAAGGTTCTTGCATGGTGAAATGGTTCTCCAGATGGTGAATGTGATGGAGATGTGTGTGTGTGTGTGTGTGTGTGTGTGTGTGTGTATAGTTCTGAACCTTTTTGAAAACGCTTCTACACCAAAAAGGGTTCTTCTGTTGTCACAAGCTTGACAATAGCAGAACGTTTTTTGGTGCTGTATGGAACCATTTTTCAAAAAGCTTCTGTAAGGAACCATATACAACACGTTCTCCATCGATCTGAAGAACCATTTCACCATGCAGGGAGCCATTTAAGTATACAAATGATTCTTTGAGTGTTCATGGTTCTGTGTAGATCCACCGACTTTACTAAAGAACCCTCGAAGAACCATTTTTTTCAAGCATGTAGAGCAAAGCAACTGGATGAAGGAGAAGTTCAGTCGATGTAAACAGATTAACAGGTGTGATGTGAAGTGGTTCAGTGTAGAGAAACTTAACAACTCAGTCTTTCTTTACAGGAAGATGGGAACCAGGGGCTGAAGTATCTAGAACACAAATATAGACATTTTATTTACTACCCAGAACGATCTACATGTGTCTTCTGAGTTTTTATATGTAGTGCTCATTATGGTAAGATTGTGGGAAAGCTGAGACAAGTTTTCTCTGGGGACTATTTTGCCTTACAACACCTTCCATGTACCTCTACAACCATAGAGGTGTTGCAGTCTAGGCCAGTACCTTCTCAAACTATTGTAAAACACAGTTTCAGGCATCGGACAGTGTGTTCGTAACGGTTTTATGTAATAACTTTCACTGGGATAGCTTTTAGAGGCATTAAACATTTGGGACGTCCGGTTCCTATCACCACCACTGTGAATGACTCCAAGTTTCTCTAAAGTGCAGCATTTCACACCAAACCATTCTAAATGATTTTGTTTACATCTAAATGGTTGAATGATTAAGTTATTTTGAAAAATTGGTGGAATTGGTTCCTCTTTAAGCAATTAATTGTGCAGACATTTGGAAAAATCTGTGGAATTCCCTTTTAAGACATCACACTTATTATAAGTTTTCTTTTTCAAATTTTCAGATGTCATTAAAGAGCAGAACAAAGAGTTGAGAGGAACTCAGAGACAGATCACGCGAGATCGAGCGGCACTGGAGAAACAGGAAAAGCAGCTGGTAAGAGAGTGGGAAAGAGACACACCTCTCCACAGAGAGCAAATCGCACTCACCATCTCTGATTTAATCTCAAGTAACGCACTACTCCCTTTGTAGGTTATGCAGTGATGGCGTCTATACACCAATATTGCATAATACACTTTATATCAGAAAAGTGCCAGATACTCCTTCTAATAGGTGAATTCAGGTACTTTAAGGAGCATCTGTTGCTGAAGTGTGTGTTCAGTTGTGTACTCAAATCTCAGTAGAAATGCTCTGGAGTAGCTGCACATGAGCTTTAGGTCACTGTGCCACAATGCCAACCATCAGCAAGAGGGGTATTGGGCTGTACAGCAGTGGAATAATGTTCTCTTGAGTGAGGGAGCTCCAGCCAACACCTTTGAGATCAGTTGAAGTAACAAGAAGAACTAATCTTCCAACATCACTATGCAGCCTCACTTGCTCTTGTGGCTGAATGTAATCAATTCCTCACATCAGTGTTCAAACGTCTAGTGTAAAGTCTTCCCAGAAGAGTAGAGACTGAAACGGCAGCGAAGGGGAACCTACTCCGTCTTCATACCCTTGATTTTAGAAGAAGGATGAGTAGGTGTCTCCAAACCTTTGGACATTTAGTGGAAGTATAACATAGTCATTTGGGATTCAGTCATAGGCTGTACATCTTCCTGTTGCACTGTTTGGAGGTGGACGTCTAGGAAGTAGAGAGCCATTTGAGCCTTCCCATGTTCCTTATATAATTTAGTTAGATAAGTAAAAAAAAATGGCTATTAGACCCAAATAGTGCACTACAATGGAATAGACTGAGGAATAACCAGACCTAGACCAACATCTAGATTACTCTGTCCTCCACATTTTAGGTGTCCCTACTTCAACACTCAATTCTTAACTCATTATCATGTTAATGGTTAATTATAGGACACCCAGACACTCTTCATCAGCTCAAAATTGTTCAAATACGTCACCCGAGCACTTCACTTAATTTAATGAAGCTTAGCCAAAACAGGTATTAAACGATAACTACAATGTTGGGCTGTCATGAGGAGAGGTTTGGGAGGCGTGGAACATTGACAGGCATACACGTACTTGTTGTATTAATCCTTTTTTGTGTTTATTGTAATGTTGATGTTTTTTTTGAAAAAAATTAAATGAAATAATAAATGTAATTTTCTTTAGTGCCTCAAACCTTCGCCCGAGTGAATGATACAGAAAGCCCAGTATCATTACAGTATTACAGGCTAATTAATGTTAGATATTGGCACAAAATACTTCGAATCAAACCTGTGTTCTTCTAATGAATTTCTATCAGCATCAAAATCTTGTTACTTTTTACTATGTTAATGTTTATGTGCCTTTTTACTAATGTTGTATGATGTTTTAACTGGGAAGACACAGATAAAAACGTTGTGAATAATTCGCCTTCCTGCCTTAGACTTTTGCACAATACTTTTATTTACCATTGGTGATTGACATAATGTTTGACATAAAAATGGCTAAAATTTGCAGGACCAGGTTTGGGAAGCGCTAATGGTTTTAGGGTGCCATCTGGGATTAGGCCACTTTCACACCGATTTAGAACCAGCCTTCCAGAGCAGATCCTACAATTTGTCTGTAATAATCATCCTTAAAACGTACAAACACACTGAAAAGGTTTACTTATCAGTCTCACTTCTGAAGTTTTATGATGTCTTACAAGCACGTCATGGTGGAGAATGGTTATACATTAATCTATAAATGTATGATGTCATTGTAGCACAACCTGATAAAGAACCATGTCTGACCTAATGATTCTATTCTTAGCAGTTATTTATGCCACAGCGTATCAGCTAAAGCAAATCCAGTCGTAGATATAGGCAATGTTCTAAGTGCTCTAGCTTCTCCATCCATCCATCCATCCATTTTCTAAGCCGCTTCTCCGTCAGCATCGCGGGGGGATGCTGGAGCCTATCCCAGCAGTCTTCGGGCGGAAGGCAGGATACACCCTGGACAGGTCGCCAGTCCAGCTCTAGCTTCTCTCGCATATGAAATTATTTATTGATTCTGCTGAACCCATTATCAGTCCTTCTCTCTACATCATCACTGTCACATCAACATTTCACCCTGAATTGTTTACTCTCTTTTAAAAACAAACTGCCTCAAACATTGTGTGAACATTTCATGACAAATGCACCAATATAAGAGAACAAAAACTAGTTGGAATAAAAGTTTGTTGCATTAAAATTAATGAGGCGCCAATTGAATAAACTGCATTAGTACTGACACTGATATTGATCTTTCTACATAGATCGGATATCAATAAGTTCTGACAGGTCCTACTTTGATACTGTGTTTTTGCCCAGTCCTTCACTATAGAACATTGGCCTCTACTATATCTTCTGTATTCTCTGCTATATCTTCTGTTTATTTGCATAGGGTTGTGATCAAAACTCTGGATCCACAAAACAGTTTTCTGTCTCCAAAATATATTTCTTAGCAGAATTTTACATGATGACAGCTTTACCTTGCACCAGTGAGAGCAATAAATGCTAGCCATTTGCTGGTTAGTGCTCCAACAAGACACAATATCGTGTCTAACCTACTGCATATGATGTAACAGTAACACTTTACTGTAAGTGTAGATTAATTCACACATTGTTATGTATGCTTGAGGACTCATTCATTCCTACACGTAATGTATTCTGAGTCATTGTGAATATGCATAGAGTAACTATCTTATAATGCAGGTGTTATGTACTAATTGATGTACTAATTAAGGTCCTTGTATCCAGTGTTGGGAGAGTTGTGTGGTACAAAATAATGCACTACAGTAACAGGGTTATTTTTACATATAACTAAATAATGTAATGCATTACAGTTGAAGTCCTTGTAAGTTCATTACGATTACTGACTGATTATGAATATGAGAAGCACAGTGCAAGCATGGGAAGCACTGTAAACTTGACGAATAAGCTTTACAGTTTAATCATGAAGATTTTATTTTGGGGTGTGTTTTTATTGTCTAGTGTCTTGGTTTTCAAACAGCATGAGCCTAAGTTTGCTATAATTGACTATTTCTTTCTAAATAAATGGCTGAAAAGCACTATTGGGATTCCCTGGTACACTTGGTACAAGCGGCTTTTACAGAGTACTGTAGAAGTAGAGTAACGAGTACTGAGATTACTATTTCCAGTAATGGGTAACACAAACCCCATTACAGTTTGAGGCAAGTAGTTAGTAAGTTGTAATTAATCGCTGTTGATGCTCAAACAGGACTTCATGATCGTCAGTACTTACATTGGTGGAAAGACTGAATGCTGAGACACCACTTCATGAAACAAGTCTTCATTTATGAATCTGCACTTTCAATCAAGGGATCTTTACTAAAGGGAATGGTTCTATTTAGAACCTTGAGTTCCATGTAGAACCAGTTCATGCTTAAATGATTCTCAGCATAGTGAAATGGTCCTTCAGAGTGATGGCGAGTGTGTTGTATATGGTTCTCTATAAACCCTTTTTAAAAAGGTTTCTGTATCTCATCAAAAGGGGTTCTTCTATTGAAATCATAACAGTAGAAGAACCCTTTTTGGTGATACTGAAAAGTAACCCTGCATAGAATATAGTTTTTTTTTTTTTTGTTTGTTTTTTGAAATATTAAATTTATTGGATGTGTTTGCAGGTATGTGTTAACATACACTATATTTCCAAAAGTATTCACTCACCCATCCAAATAATTGAATTCAGGTGTTCCAGTCATTTGCATGGCCACAGGTGTGTACCCAATAGAACACCTTTGTAATGAATTAGAGCGGAGACTGTGAGCCAGGCCTTCTCGTCCAACATCAGTGTCTGACCTCACAAATGCGCTTCTGGAAGAACGGTCAAAAATTCCCATAAACACACTCCTAACCCTTGTGGAAAGCCTTCCCAGAAGAGTTGAAGCTGTTATAACTGCAGAGGGTGGGCTGACATCATATTAAACCCTATAGATTAAGAATGGGGTTTCACTCAACTTCATATTCGTGTGAAGGCCTGCAAACGAATACTTTTGTTGAAATGGTGTAGTCGTCAAATTTTTGCATATAATTGTACATTAAATATACGTTGAGCAGACCGGAGCAAATAAATTTGTATGTAAGCTAAGTGCTAATGTGTTTTTTCATTTTAGACATTTTTGTTACGACAATGACTCTGATGGTTTTTTTCTATGTTCCTTTATTTCTCAATGTCCCCAAAGGAGTTGGAGATAAAGAAGATGGCCAAGACAGGTAATAAGGAGGCCTGTAAGATCCTGGCCAAACAGCTGGTGCAGCTGAGGAAACAGAAGACCCGAACATACGCCGTCAGCTCTAAAGTTACCTCCATGTCCACCCAGACCAAACTCATGCACTCTCAGATGAAGATGGCAGGGGCCATGAGCACCACCACTAAAGTAAGACCATTAAAAGTTGACTTGTTTTCAACTTACTGACGTGACTTCATTTCAAGTCTACTCAGTGCCAATCCGTCCAGTTAATATGAAGAGCATTGTTGTTACTACTGTAGGTCTGTGGCTGATACTATGCACTACTCATCATATGGTACTTGCTGTTTAGTGGTGTCTGTAAACAGTGGCGAATGATGAGCAAACCTGTGTGATGTTATTGTATGTAATTGTTTACCTGAATCACAAATATGTTCCCTGTAATAGAGTTCTTCCCTATAATAGAGCTCCTGATTTTTCCCAGTGCAAGGAACAGTGATTAGGGGGCCATTTTGAACACGGCGCTTGCGATAGTTTGTTCGAGTGTTTTTTACAGTGGCTATAATAGAAGCTATCAGTTGAAACTATAATGTAATCTTGCGGATGTTCCATTATAATAGACGCTCATGCATGACTCATTTGTGTGAGAGTAATGTGTGTGCTTGCTGAATGAATGCATTCATCCTTTGTGTGTGTTTCTGCAGACAATGCAGGCAGTCAATAAGAAGATGGATCCTCAGAAAACTTTGCAGACCATGCAGAACTTCCAGAAGGAGACAGCCAAGATGGAGATGACTGAAGAAATGAGTAAGCTTGTCCTTATTTTGATGCATCTAAATAAAAGGAGAGAGGGAGAGAGCGAGAGATTAGACAAGGGCTGTCGTAATTAAAGTTGGTATAAAAAAAACTGGTTAAAATGTACCTTTATTTATCTTAATATATAATCATATTTATCTTTTGCTGCATACCATTTAAAAAAAATATTTTTTTTAGATATTTTTAAAGGTTTTTTTCTTCCCTTGATGTATTTTGCAATCTTTGGAAAGCAATGCATGTTTTTTTTATTGCTTGGTTAAAACTTTTAAAGCAGGGTTCATGCATATCCTTAAAAAGTCTGATAAAGTCTTAAAACTTTGCAGCAGTGAGGAGCTTTTTGTCAGGAGTTAACAAAGTGGTTGAAATGTCTGCAATGTTTAACTGTTTTAAAGAGGAAGCTTAATATCTGCAGTTCTAGTGTGTCCGCTGTGTTAAACCAGCTGCTTTTTATCAAAACATGCTCATGTAAAATGTGAGCGTGTGGTTAGAGACTTTCTGCCACAAGCCATGTGCCACCAAAACCATGTACTAAATACGCATCCGCAATGATTTTCACCTACGAATAGTGACCAGTGGAAAACAAAAACATTGCGGAAGCGTTCTACTTTACTAGCCATGTGTGCCATTTCTGGTTTCAGACTTATTGTTATTAGAAACGTTAGTGCATTCAAAAAGCGGAAGAAAGGCGCTGCTACCTCGCTCGTGTTAAAGCAGTATGAAATTATAGCGCATGACCCTGTAGGCTGGGAGCAGGGTGGGGACAAAAGCAGAACTTACCAGGACATTCCTGATTGAACTAAAAGATACTGCCTAAAGACCACCTTGAAAAATCATCTTGTACATGAAACATGAATAGTCTGGCAAAACAAAATATTCAGCTGGCAGCTGTCCTGTGGTCTAAATGAAGTACTAGTGAAGGACTAGAAGACAACAGAACTGATAAAGCCTGAGAAGACTGTCAAAGGGTCGTGCAATTTTAGAGCATGTATACTTTTTTTTTTTTTTTTTTTTTTTTTTTTTACCAATAGCCTAAAAAAAGTGAAGGTAAAAGTAAAAAGATATGTGCGATGTTAAGGTTTAAGAAGGTTTAATTTGATTTTAGAAACTGTGCAGCAGTCATTTCCCACATTTTCTTGTATTTTATTTCCACGTAATGCACATGTTGTTTTATGTACCAAAACTGGCTGGATTTTTTTTTATGCATGACCATTTTCTGAACTCAATTATCTCTTAGAATGAAACGGGCTGTTTTTTGTTATCATGCCTTTAGGACTGGTATATGTAAATGGCCTCTGTTCTGAATGTCTGCCCTGTTTGGTCTTTATTCCAAAAGCAATCAAAGCTGAAACACACTCCTTGTAACTGAAAATGAGTGGAGCTAAACTGCTGTTGGCTGAATAGGTGGATATTTGTAAATGAGTTGGAACAATGACTTCAAAATAGGCTTGTTTTGCAGTGCACTTTTCACATATGGACTGTAAGGACTGGAGAGTGAATGTTACATTTTTAAACTTTAGATGATTTTATATACTACATCAAACTTCTTTATTTAAAATTTCACTTATCCTGAAAATATAACTTTATACCATGACTTTATTGCTTATGATTTCTTTATTTATTTATTTATTTATTTATTCTTGATGCTCATAGTGCCTTAGTTATCAGTGTTTTCAAGATATCTTCTCTTCCATTCAAAGTTAACGACACACTGGACGAGATCTTTGAGGACTCTGGCGACGAAGAAGAATCTCAGGACATTGTGAACCAGGTGCTGGATGAGATCGGCATTGAAATCTCAGGAAAGGTGAGAGTGACGAGCTTATAGCAGATTTAAAAAGTCAGTTTAATTAGAAAAAACTACTACTTGAAGTATTTCTCTCACTTCTCAGGCAGATGTTTTTATGCCATTTAGCACGAAGGATTTATTTATTCATCTATCATCAGAAAGACATCCAACAGCATTGCAGCAAATCCATTTACACCTCTCTTTATTTATAATGGCACTGATGCATTTGCCATTAGTGTATGGCAGTAAAAGCATCCTGATAACATAATTTCCTGGAACACTGTACGTCATGTAAACCGAACATAGTTATTCCCTTTAATCCTTTGATAGACATAATAGACCTCCATAGACATTCAGAGATTTTAGGGCCCTTTCCTATGTCTTGATTGGCTTTTTCTCATGTGCTTTTTGTGTCACGTTACATTTTGAGCTGTAATGGTCGGCCCATGTCCTCCTGTTTCCTCGGCAGATGGCCCACGCTCCTTCAGCCAACAGAAACAACCCTGCCGCCTCCACCTCCAAAGCAGATGGGATATCGGATGAGGAGATAGAGAGACAGCTAAGAGCTCTCGGAGTGGACTAATTCTCATACACGCAGACGCACGCATCTCCATATTGCCTGGCGACAAACATGCAGTGCTACATCCTCAAGTACACGGAGCACACACTACTGGACGCATGACGTTTGCAGTCACATACACACACCTACTCGGGGATAAAATGCCACTGAAGGCAAAGTTAATCCCATTTTCATTTTCACAGAGGGCTTCTTATGACATTCACATATGGCTGTTTTTGGTTAAAACTTTTAAAAGATGACCTTTTTTTTGGTAATTCGGCTAAAATATACTGTACTGTGCAAAAGTTGGAGGCCATCGTTAATTTTTTTTGATTTCCAGTCGAAATGGCCATTCGGTACAAGTTGTTCAGTTTTCAGCATCAGGAAACATTTGCAGGGATATTCTTTGCACTTCCAAAGTTCAGAGGTTGGTTGCATTTTTTGCTTGTCATAATAGAAGTAATCCAAAAACCCAGTCCTTTCACACTAATAGTGTTGATTTGTCTTCTCGCAATGTAAGGATAGACAGACACATCAGGTCTTGCATTATTGTTTGGAGTCTCATTTTGTTCTTTATCATTTAATCATTTTTTGCACACACTTTTTTGCCCCCCCCCCCCCATTTTCCTGAAACCTTCTCCTTTCTTCTGCAATGCAAGTGCATTATTTTGTATCTCATCTGAAATAACTCCTGAAAAATGAATAAATTATTTTTAAAGGCCTTTTTGACTGGAAATTAGATAAATAAAGGGTGGTCTATGACTTTTGCATAGTACTATATTCTTTTAAATGCATGCTCACCTATCTCATCTTTTTATGTATTGTTATGGGGAAATGAAAAGTTAGAATGAAAAAAATGGAATATTGTCGCTGTTATAACAAAACCTCTTATCTCAAATGTTACCTCTACAGGAGAAGGAAAAATGTTCTTTACTTGAATGTACTATAAACGTCAGAGTTTCATTTGGACCATTTCTGTTGGTTCATTTATCATGAAATGTCCATACAATGTAAAGGACAACGGCTGTATTAAAATGATTCCTGAGTTTTGATATGACTGCGACGATATGCTGAATGTTTCTTAGGATTGTAGGGTAGTTTCGCATGGTGAATGTAAGCCAATAAAACACACCAAAACAAGCTATAATAAATATTCAAGGCTCTCCTCATATTGCAGAAGCCTCAGAGATTCTCCAGAGAGATCTACCTCTATGATTTTGAAAGCAGTGGCACTGTGCTTGTAGGGAGTTGGACGTATTCAAAGTTTCATCAGCTTCATCTTGTCATCTTGTCCTAAAACAACCCCACTCTGACTCCTGGCATATCTGAAGCCTTTTTTTTTTTTTTGGAACGAGATGCACGTCTTCTAAAAAAAAAAAAAAAAAAAGAATCCTCAAATCCCACATATAGTTTAGCACTTTATTCTTCTGTTATGTCTGCTAGCAATCTCTCTGCACGGTTGCTCCTCATCTGAGGTTTGAGTGATGCATGTTGTGCTTTAGCTCATGGTGAGCACAATGTTCCAGGACTAACTCGCTGTGTATTTGTGTTTAAAATCTGAGCAATGTGAGTTTAAAGAGGTAATTTGGCCAAAAATGCTAATGTGCCTAACAGTGAATAGAAGTTGGCAGGGCATGATAACCACCAGCTAGCTAGCTGTTGGTGTTGATGCCCTGCTGCTCACTTCCATTTTTGTTTGCCATTGTATTTGGCAGTACTGTCCCTTAAGGATCCTGACTGCTTATCACATTGGAGACCAAAGCATATGAAGCTGCTGGCTTTGTCAGGAGTGAGTCAATGGCGCGATGCACTGTACACTCCAGTTTGATGAGAAACTGTGGACGCTGTTTTCTTTTTTCCTGATGACTGTCGTTTTAAAGGAATGCTCCATTTTTCAGCATAAGCTCAGCATCTGCTGCATCTATAGCGTAAAGTCGATTACCGCATGCTAATAGTGAAGAATATTTCCATGATTCGAAACAAACTTTAAATAGAATTAAACGGGCACGTGCTGAAGCATGAAATAATTTTTAAAAATAAGTGTTTTGAGTCAACATGTCCAGGGTGTATCCTGCCTCCCGCCCGATAACCGCTGGGATAGGCTCCAGCACTCCCCCACTACTCTGAGGGAGAAGCGGCTTAGAAAGTGTGTGTGTGTGTGTGTGTGTGTGTGTGTGTGTGTGTGTGTGTGTGTGTGTGTGTGTGTGTTGAGTCATATTTTCTGTTTTTTTACTAAGTACAGGCAAATGTATCAGTGATTAATGTCTGTGGTAATTGACTGTATCCTATAGATTTGGCAGACAGAGATTAGACTGAAAAAGGTTGGTGTATTCCTCTAAGCTTCATTGAGCCACTGTTGATGTGTAAATGTAGGAGTTCTATAAACTAGACTTTATAGTGATTAGCCTGCAGGCCAATCTCTGCATCTTCAGGTGAATATGGAGATGAACATATGAAGGATATGCACGTTTTCCCTCTTTTCACTTTGTAATTTGGAGCCACCTAATCCCTGGACTTCAACAGTCAGGGAGGCTTTCACATTCAAAGATTGAGTCTGTTCTGGAACTAAGATGGATTTTCGATTGAGAATCACAATCAACAATGGGGATTTAGTTATTTTAGTCTGTGACAACGGCGACGGCTCTCTGTTTTAACCCAGCTTTAACACACAGCCAGGTTTAATCCACCGAAAACGTGGTAGGTTTAGAGGGCGGTTCAACCATTTTTTTCAAAATATATGTGGTTTATCTGTTAAAATGTAAAGTCTTTCAAACTGGATTGATGTGAAATGGTGCATTGTAGCGGAGTACTATGGATTTCTTTACTTTGGTGGTGATGGGATCCAAGAGTCCCAGTGTCTCCAACACACACACACATTGCCTTTTTATTTGCTATTCAGATAACCTGTGAATCTACCTGTCTTTTGAATATTTATATATAAAGCTCATAAAGGTAAAATAGTGGAAAATCTGAAAACATATGTTCTCTTCAGGGACCATTTTGCCTTATTGACACCCTGCCTGTACCTCTGCACCATGAATAGATTTTAAAAAGTTGTTTCAGATTTTAAAAAAAAACTTATATTAGTACTGTCATTAACAGTGTTTCAGCCATCAAGCTGCTTTTTCATAACCATTTTGTCTAATAACAGCCTGTGCTGTAGCTTTTAGAGGCATTAAACTCTTTGTTCATGTGGTTCCCATCACCACCGTTGTGAATGATTCTGACTCAAGTTTCTCCTTAATGCATTTCACATCTAACCACTGTGGATGACTCCGAGTCAAATCTTAACAGGTTTGTGCAGATCAAATCTGAAAAAATGGTTGGGTTTTCCTTTATATGTACAGCATGACTGCTTTGGGAGAGCATTGTTTATGCACTGCAATACTCTAACAGTATAAATAGTGCAAATTGGAGTTTTTGTTCCATATTCATAGTCATATATTTATCAGGGCATTGGGATATGGGTAACTGACATCTGTTAACAGTTCTTTGTTCAACATAATGGACATTGAATTATTCTTTTTTTTTGTTATCCATGAATAAAAATGTCTTTTTAACAATGCAGCATGTGTACAGCTCTCAAGTTTGTTTTGTTTGGATTTCATTTCGAGTGTTGAACTTCCATAATACTGTGTGTAAACAGCACTGTTAATCTCCAGCTATTTGTCATTCACTAGAGGGCACTGTGAAAGCACGGCGAGACCAGAAACTCGTTGCTTGAGATGAGAAACTCAAGTAGGTTATTCGGCTGGGATTGGAATCCTGGACACTTCAAGCTCGTGTTATGTTGTAGATTGTGAGTGCTCGGGCTCCGCTGAGCAAATTTGGCCTCTGTGCTTAGTGCTCCTGTTTCCTGGGGATGTACCATGTAAAACCTCTCCAGAGTGCTGGCCTAGGATTTGTTTAGGCCAGTACATCATAATGGATACAGGGCACCTGATTCTGTATCAGCACTTAAAGTTAATACAGGCTTTGGGGAGAAGCCTAAAGCTTTCTTTGTTTAACCTCCTGTGATCTGCACGTCATATTCACGAAAGTCAGATCTGTGCAGTCCTTGTTACTCAAATGCACCTTGCATGTTGCCGCACAGCGCAGGCATTACAGGAAACTTTTTTCCTCCCCTTTGGAACTGGTCACCATGTGTCATCCTCCATCTGTCTCAGAAGACACACAGTCCTGAAGTTATATAAGCTTCTGGCTTTGGCGTTCACAAAACATGTTCTTATAGTAATGGTGGCGAGACTGGATAAGCTTTACATGGTGGCAAAAATGCTGTTAAACATAATGAGATTGAGATGAGATTTTAGTGAAAATACGTTAAAATAATTCAGCTTGTGTTATTAATGTCGAATGATATTTGTTTTGAAAGGCTACACACACAGACCATAGTCGCAAAATCTGATTTTTCATATTGGAAATATTGTAGACAAGCTGTTATACCTTGAGCAGATATTGTGGAGGGTGATGGACGGTTTTTACATATGCAAAATTTTCTTCTATCCAACAATGAATATCAGACGGTCCGTATACCTCTGTGAGCAAAGTGTCTGAGACTGAGACATGGTCCCATCTTACCACAAAGCATTTTACCACATCTTAGTGCAGGTCACTATCATCCCTTCCAGCTATTTTTTCTTGAGTAATAGCTTCTTTTTTTGAGCCACTGAACTCCGTAACTTCTTTAAAGTGATTTCTGCTCTATCCGTGGCTTCCCTCACAAGCCTTACTCCACTTCCTGACCGGATCCACACACGCAGTACATATTATTTGTGCTCTTTCCTTAGTGTAGGTGCATTTGTAGCACCTTATCTCTAATTTCTATAGCCTGCTCTTTAGTCTTCATGCTATATATCAGTTTCACAACAAGACTAAAGATTCTTAAACAACGACGATTGAAAAAAATAAGAGTTTCTTCACACATCTCGTTAACAAAGTTGATCTTTAAAGAGCCATTCATTGAACGCTTCTTTAGGAAACAGAAAATGGTTCTTCGATGGCATCACTAAAGCACTCTTTTTAGCAGCTGAATTTTTAATGAAAGGTAAACTGTGATCATGTTTGAGTTTTTAATGTGAGTTTGAATCTTATTTTATTTGTAAGATCTGCAGACAAACTACTTATTTTTATGTGATTATGATTATTATTATTATTATTATTATTAATTGTTTTAGTTCCAGTTGAGCCATAACTAGAATAATATATGTAACATTCTGTGTAAAGGTCATAAGAGTGCCATGCCATTGAAGTACAGTTTGGTGTTTTAATATAAAAATGAATTCAAAATAAATTAGAAATAACTGATAATCAAAAAAGGTGAAATAATATATGGGTTTTTGTTGAAGGGACTCTTAAGTTTCATTTGTAATACAGAAAATGTTGGTTACCTTCAAGGGGGCTGTATTTTTGCAAGGCGCCGTATATAATAGGATTGAGTTATTTTGGACTGTGACAGGGTAGCAACTGCAAGTCTCAATGACAACTGTGTGGTATCTATGTATGCCACTGTCATTGTTAATCCTAGCATGTTCACATGCTAAATAAAATCTGAAGTTAAAAGATGAGGTGTGGGACCGTTTACGTGGTGTATATGTGTTCCACTAAACCTTATCTCTGGGGCTCAATTTGTCACGCTGCTGAGATTTGTTACTTAACACATCACTGGGGCTAGTTATCACACCAATGCATTTGATATAAGATGGCTAGCTCTCGTTCACAGAGAGGAGGCAGATTCCTCGCTCTGCTTTTTCGTGTTAAGCCCTTCTCAAGCTTTTTTCTTGGATTAGTAACATCAGGTACAACCTGTGATCAAACGATCAGATTTTATTTGAAGCTCGGCCACAGGTTTTCAACATTTGCTTTTAATTACAGTTTAATTCAAATCCAATGCAGAGGACTGCAAAACTTTCCTCACTGCTTTTAAATGTTGGATCAATGAAAGTCTAGATCATGGACAGATTTGTTTTATATAAGATATTTTTAGAGGATGGATGTACCTATTAGAGAAACATCTGAACATGCCTGTCCGGGGGGTTTGTGTGAGTGGATTTTGGGGTTTTGGTGCAGGTTTGGGTAAACGATGACTAGCTTGACATTCACTCTTAAAAAAGATGGTTCAATATAGGACCATGAACATTCAAAGGACCCTCTACATGATTAAAGGGTTCTTTGGATCATGAAATGATTCTTCAGATTGATGGAGAGTGGAAATCCTGAAATGGTTCTATATGGATCCTTTCTGAAAATGATTATATCTAGAACCCTTTGGGTGCTAACTAGAACACTTTTCTACACAGAACCACCTGGAGCCCATTCATGCACATTTTCCATCGATCTGAAGAACCCTTTCATGATGCAAAGAGCCCTTTAATCATGTAGAGGGTTCTTTGATTACTCATCGTTCTGTAGAAAACCATTTTCTTTACTGAAGAGACCTTGAAGAACCATCTTTTTAAGAGTGTTCTATAAAATGCAACATCTTCACCACACATTTATTTTTGTCATGGATTTATTATGCTACCGATTTTGCTGCACGAATATAGTCACTTACAGGCTAACCTGTGACAGCAGATGAAATAATATCACCTAGCTCCATATGGCGAATGCTGTGGAACTAGTCCTTCTTCAAGGGCATTTGGCTTTGTGGCTTTTTTTTTTTCCAAGCACATCACATCCCAAAAGGTGTGTTTAAAAAGTGAAGTGGAAATTCAAATGCAAACATCAGTCCATCTTGTTGTTTGTTTGTTTTTTGTTTGTATTTCTTGAGATTTGTTTACAATTAGAAATGGCTGACTAATATGAGCTGACAGCAGTCTGCAGGGGGTAAAGAAGGAGGTGGGATGCATGATGTACCGATATAGATAAATGCGTGCTAAAGCCAACTTTGGCACAGTAATGCTGGTGCGATGTGGTTGTGTACACAAAATCCCCAGCAGTAGGTTTTACAGCTGGGATTGGAATCCTAGGCCTTGCTTGTGTTATGTTGTAGATTGTGAGTGCTCAGGCTTCGCTGAGCAAATTTGGCCTCTGTGCTTAGTGCTCCTGTTTCCTGGGGATGTACCATGTGAAACCTCTCCAGAGTGGTGGTCTAAGATTTGCTTAGGCCAGTACATCATAACAGATACAGTGAAATGGATACAGGGCACCTGATTCTGTATCAGCACATAAAGTTAATACAGGCTTTGGAGTGAATCCTAAAGCTTTCTATGTGTAACCTCCTGTGATCTACACGTCACATTCATGAAAGTCAGATCTGTGAGAAATCCATGTTATTCAAACACACCCTGCATGTTGCCCCACAGCGCAGGCATTATGGGACTTTTTTTTTTACTTTGGAACTGGTCACTATGTGTCATCCTCCATCTGTCTCAGAAAACACTCAAAGATGCCTGCTGCACAGATATAGATACATGTGTACTAAAGCTATGAATGCATACTGAAGTGACGCTGTACAAAATCTCTAACAGCAGATGCCATTACAATCCCATCTTTTGTCGTCTGTGACTGGGCCTTATTCAGGCTTGCAGTCACATGGAATATTAACAAATTTCCAGTAGTCTATAATATATTCACATTACCAGAACACCTGTATGTATCTGTATGTAAAAATTGTGCCCTGTATATGCCCAGGGGTGTATCACCAAAATTTGGGCCCCAGGCATAGTGCCCAACCCCCGGCCTCCCCTCTCCAAAGAAAATGAAGGAAAGGAAAAAAATCTTATTCATTATATTGTAATTTTTGTATTGCTCATTTTAATAAGGATTAGAATTAAAGTCGGCCTATGATCAAAACAATCAATTTAATTAGAGGGGAAAAAATATTAAATATAATTAATGTCATTTTCACTGAAACTGGTTTACAAATGGTTTATGTTTAAATGGTTTAATTTGGAACACCTCTTAGCTACATGCTGCAGTGAGCTCAGCTCAGCTAGGTGCTACTCGTTCTCCATCAGTGCCTCTGGAACTAACAGTGTGCATTTCACAAGTTAGCTGCTGGGCTGAAGTTATGATTGCAGGAACATGATCTGTTTATATATATTAAAAAAGCTGCACTGAAGTGTGTCTGTGTAAGTGTGTGTGTGTGTGTGTGTGTCATGGGACATGCAGTGGTGTATTATTTCTGTAATAACAGAGTATCAAAATTACAAACTAAAACCAAATTATTTCCAAGGCTTTTGGAGGGCCCTCCCTGGTTTGTCAGGTTCATCATTACCCCCAGTCGGATGAACCTGTATATGCCATAACAGAACTGACAGCAGTAATTGGAAATCAGACTCGTTTGAAATGTCTGTAAAATGTATATTCTGTTCATGATTTTACATTTAATTAAACTGATAAGATCATTTTTTAGATGCAAGGGTTAATGTATATTCTGTTTGGTGACTGTAATCATAAGCCATTGAATCAACTGGATGAATCTGGCAGATGTGTGAAAGGACAGCTTTTCATTTATTCTCTTTAATATCCATTTAAAACAAGTGAAGTATATGTCTTCGCTAATGCTAATGATGCCTTTGTTTGAGAGATGGACTCTTTAAGCAATTTCTTCAAAAATTATGTACTACGAAGATAAGGCTCTCATAAACATTTACTCGTTGAAGTCAGCTGAGTTAATGTTAATATTTAATGTCTAATGTTTACTAGAACATGGTCAATTTTGTGCACGCTGGGAGGAAAGTTAGCCTAGTTAGTTATACGTCATTGTCTTGTAGTCAGTATTCCTACATAAGCTAACCAACATGTCAATGTTTACACTAAAGCACAGCAAATTTAATGTTATGGATTTGAAATGTTAAGCATTGTAGTTTATTTCTATAGCTTATTATCAGCTTTGTGCACCATTATGTTCATGTTTGGAAAGGGAAATGTGTCAAGTCACAATGATTTCTGGGCATGTTCTGCTGCTGAACTCAACACTTGTGTTCACTCAGTCCAAGTTTATCTAATAAACTTAACGGAGCTAATAAAGTAATAGAATGGCCCTTTAGATGGCACTAGGGATTCCCCAGACGGGAAATGGTGAAGCCAAGTGGATGAGGGCTTGTTAAAACCTATATTGTTCCTTTAAACCAGGGGTGAGGAACTTCCAGATCTGTGCACAGTTTAGTGGTTTTCCTGCTCAAGCAGTCCTGATTCAACTCAGCAACTCCATTAGTTACCAAGTTTATTTGGAGTGTTAGATCAAGCTAATACAAACTGTGCTGGACTCAGTTCCTCACACCTGCTTCATACTGAAGTTTCTACTGTATGAATCCTTTGAAGGTCACTTATAACGTGTCACCTTCATATTTTCACATCTTTTCACAAAGATGGTCAAAAGGCATATGGCTGTACCATATAGGACCACTTTGCACTTCTTTGAACATGGTGACATGCACATGGTCTCAAAGGTAATCCTTCCACCGCACACACCCTTGGATTCTTCATTCAGGTCACACCTCGCACACACGGACAGTCCAGCTACAGAAAAATAACAGAGGGCGTTGACTCCGAAGACCTCTCAGAAGTCTCTGAAGTACGACGTTTTATGACTCATGTTGATCAATTTTGACTTCAAGCTCTGCCCTGCTCTTGTTCACTGTCAGAGTTATAAATGGCTTTATGAAAGCCTTAAGGAAAGCTTTAGCCATTAAAGCAATGCCTTCCACAAGCCAGCCGTTTGGCTACCAGCATACCCAAAAAGCTTACATTAATGATCGATACAAAGAAAGAGGAGCTGCTTGGAAAACACAAAAACGAAAAAAAAAAAAAAAAAACTGCTGATGTGCGCCCGAGGCTAAGCTCAGACGGCAGACAGTGCTGCCTCAGCCTGATCTTTTTCAAGCCTGTTCCTCTTTAACCTGATCGGATTAGAGTGTTTAGACATGCTACTGGCTTGGGATCTCTCTACCGAAGAGAATACAAATGTGAAAAACAGTGAGAATGGAAACGTTGTCCTATCAGACTTCACGCCGGTGGACTTCAAAGAAGAATGACATGTGAGACGTGAACAAAAAACCTAACATATTTGGTTGACTAAGCAGTCTAAATCCGAGCTGGCCAGCTCCAATCCTGGAGGGCCAGTGTCCAGCACAGTTTGGTAATTTCCCTGCTCAAACATGCCTGATTCAACTCAGCAGCCTTAGAATGTGTATTTGATCAGGAAAACCACCAAACTGTGCTGGACACAGGCCCTCCAGATCCACACTTGTCTACCACTGGTCTTATTAAGCCTTAAGATTAACCCACAGCAAGGAATTTCTTCTTATTCACTAAGATGCCAATTGATTAGGTACATTTACCATATATCATGCTGTGAAAACGTACTTCCCTGCCTTTCTTGATTATCTCTATTACTACATATTCATTACAGTAAATGCTAGTAATATAATACTACACAAAAATGCAAAATACATTAATTTTTTTATTTAAGGACCAAAGATGTCCAACATGAGAATCACCAGTGTGAAAAAAGTGATTGCCCCTCTAAAAATGAACAACATGATTTATGATCTTTAGCAACAATCGCTGCGACCAGCTTTTCACATTGTTGTGGAGGAATCTGGGCTCATTCTTCTTTGCTGAAATGCTTTAATTCAGATATAATGGTGATTTGTCCAATTCTGAGGTTTGTTAACATGCCATGAATCTGATATGGACTTTTTCTTAGGACCTTTTCCAAAATAAATGTAAGAAAAACCTGGGGTAATATTGGTGAATGAGGCTCACTGATGTTTCTTTTCGTTAACAGTGTTTTTTTCTGCTTTGCTTCTCTTCCTTCATTGCAGCTTTTGTCTAGCCCTTTTCTTACTGTGGAGTCAAGAACACTGACCTTTGCTAAGACCTGCAGTTCCCTGGATGTACTCCTGGAACCTCTAGGGAATTAGCGACGAAGATGATTTGCTTTTACACCCTTGGGGAAATCTGGCAGGCCAGTAAATCTAGGAGTGACGGGCCTGCCAGATGCTTTGACTTTGGCTCAGTCTCACTAGACGCTAGAAATGGTTCAACAACTTTTTCCCCCTTATCCCTTTTGGATTTTCTTTTGACCATGCCCAGGTCTGTTTCTGGTGACTACATCAATCTGATTGTAACCTTCAATATGAGTGAGGTTCATATTCAGCAGGATTGGCTGCATTCAAGCCTGGCAGTGTTCAGGGATCTGAATGTCATGATCGAATAAATCGGTTCAATTTGTTGCTCCGTAACTATAGGGGGTGATTACTTTTTCACAAAGGTGATTCACATGTTTGATACGTTTACTCTTTAAACAAAATAATAATAAAAAAATGTGTATTGTGTTTTGAAAGGGTTCTCTTTGTCTAAGGTATCTTTGTCTAAGTCCCTTTCTATTGATGGATGTGTTACAGAGTGGCTAGCACAAATTATATAATCATTTATAATTACTGACTGTACCAGATGGGTTACAGTCAGTAATTATAAACATACAAAGCACACCTTGTTGGTAGGTGTTTCTGATAAAATGGACAATTCATATAGGTAGATACCTAATAAACTGACAACTCACCTTATATCTATGAAAGTTGAATGTTGTCTGACCGAACAAAGAGACTGGCTGACTGAGAAGCAGCCATACAGGTATGCACACTTTCAACCAAGAGTGATAGATATCGACTTAACCTCAGGTGTTGGCATTTTACTTCCATTCTGCCCCGTACAGTTGGCACAGACAATAGACGCAGCCGTCTATCTCCAATTATAGTGAAAGGCCAGGGGGAGAGATGAGAGAGGAAGATAGAAAGGAAGAGACCCGTGCACCTGGAAAGAGTGATGAAAAGTCCTCATGATTAAGAGATGAGAGTCCGAATGACGTCACGAGGGCGCAGTGAGCTCCACAACTGCTTCTGTGTCTTTATTCTCCATAATCAGGGAATGGACTGGGTCCAAGTGCACATGCCAAGACCGAATAGCCACTCGCTCAATTCTGTGAGGAAAGTTTAGGATTCATAGACCTTTCTCTTCCTTATCTACCAGCTTGTTGAAACTGGTCCTCGGGCAATGGGCGTGCCATTAGTCGTATATAACGTTAATGCAGAGTGCTGCATAACAAAGGTCAGGGATGATTGTTCTGGCTCATAAAGTCGTATTAATTTCCATCAGCATCTTTGGCTGGATCTTGGCAGCACCTATTAAGCATTACAGCTGAGGCTGCAGGTGTTACACAACTTTGTCTGCCACAGAGGGCGACTTGTAACCTTTCTTAACTTTTGCTCATCATAGAAGCTTTGTCTGCATGGTTGTGTGTCAGAAGGAACTGGGGCAGGATGGTGTATAACACTTGTGTGTTGCCCCGTACCAAGGGCAACAAAGAGAGGGAACAAAACAATTCATTACACTCAAACAAAAGACAATATACTCGAGGGCGCAGCACATTTGTGGAAAGATGTAATTAATTTCCAGTGTTTTGCATCACTTTGAGAGCAGCTGAGGATTTTGCTTGTGGGTCAGATGCCCCACAAATATAATGAATGCATTTGGCAACTAAAAGCAAGTAAATTGTACAATTTGCATTTCTGGGCTTCTGTGAATGTGAAATTTATCAGCTGTTATTCATTGTTATATGTGCACGGGAAATCAGAATCCATTCATTATCTCACTGTGGTCATCATGAACGTAGCTGCCTCGTTTCATACCTCATCACCATACCATTAGCTGCCTAGTCACTCTTGTTAGAGTGCACTCGTATCTCAGGGGCCATTTATTGGACATGAACACAAGTGACTGGTGCTTTAATGATGGCAACAGTGTGAAAACAGTAAAAGCCCACATGTAGTGCACAATAGCAGATCTACTCTATGTACATATGAACACATTCAGATATACATTGATTCATGTGTTTGCAATTGCTTGTTATATTACTACATTTACAGGAAATGGAAAAATAAACCTACTTTACTTTTAATGTAAGTCAATAGAACAAGACATTTTTCCAAGTCATTTTGGGCTGTTTCTTTTGGTCCATTCAAAAATGGAGACATAAGGGTTTCTTTCGACAGCAATGATAGACTTACATATTATAAATTAGGCAAAATATTTTGTAGAGATTAGATATAAGATTATCTACTTATATAAGGAAGAGAAGTCAAAGGAAAATAAGTGAGTTTCCAAAACTGGAGGTCAAAAAATGATTAAACAATATTGGGAAAATGTGAAAGATCTGAAAAAATCTGCAGGTGCTTCTGTCCATCCTTCCTCTGTGAGAAGACAACTCAACACTATGAAAGGATGAAAGGATGTGTAGCTGTCAAGAAGCCGTTACTCAGAAAAAGAAATAGACAAAAAGAGAATTCACAAAAGCTGCTGGTGTTTTTAGTACAAAGTACTGACCACCTTGGAGTCCAGACCTCAATATCACTGAATGTATAAGGGATTGTGGGAAGCTGATAATGCCACCAAGACTGAGCTTTGGAAGTGTGGAAAAAAATCCCTGCAGAATTCTCTAAATACTGAAAGCAAGTCTCTTGAAAAGAATGGCAGCTGTAATAGAGCAGACACACTAATTACTGTAAGAAGAAACTAACATTGCATTTAGTTGACGAGGCTTCTTTCCTGTTTAAATTTCTGTTAAATGCATGTGTTCTGGCTCTGAGAATGAACAGCTTGTAGAAAATGATGGTTTTGACTGAAAATTAAATAAATGAAGGGTGGGCTCTGACCTTTGCACAGTACTCTATGTCCAAAGGTTTGTGGACACCTGCTCTTCTAATGTTTCTTCTTAAATCAAGACTATTAATATGGAATTTGTCCCCTTTTTCTTGCAGTAACAGTCTCCACTCTTCATTGTTATGAGGATTTGACAGCATTAAGCCTCAAGAATGTTATAGTGAGATCAGTTACTGACGTTGAATGATTAGTCCTGGATCGCTCCAACTCATCACAAAGGTATTGGATGGAGCTCCACCACTCCTGGGGCTTTATACCTTTGCAGCTAATGCTTGTCATTGGGCACAGTGATCTCATGACTGATGGCTCGAGAGCATCCTATTGTATTGGCAAAGCTTTCCTGCTGAGATAATACAAACTGTGGGTGCACAACTGAACACCTTTGTCAGCAGTGGGTGCACCTTAAATGAACTGAATTCACAAATTAGGAGCACTGTGTGGACACCTTTGGACACATATAGCGCATACATACTATAATACACTATTTTAATAAATAAAATGACTCTTTAATAAGAGGCATTCTAGGTGGTACCTTTATTATAACTAAATAGCTCAGTCATTACAGAATCATCATTTTATGCATATACTTTCAGCAAAATTGTATATTACTAAAAACATTGATTTTAAATGTTTGAAAAGAGATTTATACCAAGGTCAATGTAAACCTTTCCCTGTGAGTTTATATCAATACTGACATGCTTGTAGTCCATTGACATGCTCAGTCCATGTCGGCTTTGTCGTTGTAGCTGGAGCTCACATTTCTAACCCTATTGATATCCGCACATGGATCAATGCAGAAACTGCATGACTTGAATATGTCATCTCCACTTACTTTCAACTTTGGCTCTGAACACACGCTCATGGATACCTTTAAAAATAATTATCTTTGAACTGACGTAAAACAGCAGCTGTTCTGAAGCTGAATAACCCCCCCTTTTAATAAAAAAAAGCTTTGATAAAAGATATTTTATCCTTATTGCCTTTTTTATGAGTCATATATCCCTCTTTATGTCAATCCATATGGTGTTTAGTCAGTATAGCTCCTGCTGGACTTTTTAAGCGCCAGACTACTGGTATAATGGCAAGTTTATCATGTCTGTGCATCTGTCCACCTTTCCTGGTTTTGTTTCAGGAGCTGAAGATGGAGATAAAGCTGAAGCTTTTATTGAAACACCCAGGAGTTTGTCTTATATTGTGTGAACGTCTGTCCTTCTGTTATCCTTATCGCCGTTTCCCATGCAAGCAGCACCACAGGGTATTATAAGCCCTGTCCTGTTGAACCGAGATGGCACATGCAAGTAGAGTTCATTTAGACCTGCTGTGTGTGTGTGTGTGAGAGAGAGAGAGAGAGAGAGAGAGAGAGAGAGACAGATGGACAGTGAAACAGAGACACAGCCGCTAGAGGACCCATTTTTGAAAACACTGTTAAAGTTTCTGAAGTGCTTTTCTCTCTGTGGTCTATACAGCCTTACTGCCCATTTTGCATTCATTGGGCCTCATTCATCAATATCTTCCTAAGTGTTTTCTTTCATTTATTCTTGAGAAAGGTCCTAAGAAAAAGTCCACGTGAGATTCATGACGTGTTGTTAAACTGCAGAATTGTTCACACCTTTGTGCTCTTCAGTGTGAATAGATTCTGTTCTTACCTAAGAACAAATCCAAAATAAGAAAACGTTGGTGATTGTCAGCATCTTTGTGAAAACTGTGAGAAGAAATCTCTTCTTAATAACGGTGGGTGAATGAGGCCCAATGCTTTTATGATGTAACAAAAAAGCAATACATTTACACATCAACCTCTTCAGCCTACAGCAGTTAAGCTCAGCCCATTCAAATTTGAATTATAAGCAGTGTTTCAGGCTGGACAGACACACTGAGGCACTTGGATGAGGCCCAAAAAAGGGAAGTCAATCAGAACACAGAAGATTTACACATGGCTGTATGCAAATGTTTGAACACCACTGGTCAAATTACATTTGTTGATTTTCCACATGAAAGAAGTTAACACATCGTCTACACGGGACATTTCCTGCTAATTTTACTGCACAATTCTTGGCTTTTTTGCTGAGTTTAACATTTGTAAAATGTCTAGAAAATGTAAAACTCCCTTTAACTACTGAACAGGCCACATTTTATGTTTACTATTTTTTAATTAAATATGTTTTATTAAGGAAATAGAAATTGTGCATTAAAATCTGCAGAAGTGTGTTCTCAGTAGAGGATGTAGTAACTTATTTTCACTTAAAAGTCATTTGACCTGGGTGCTTTTGCACACAACTGTGTTGTCTTGAAGGCATATTAATATATTAGCCTCGTTATAATGCTGGATATACATGTTAGCATTGAAAAACAAATGTCATTTTATGCCTCATACCGTCATATGACCGCCTGCAGCATGCAGCCAGCAAACATTGTCATGGTGACAATGTTATCACTGAAAATAGATTATTATCTATCTACTCTCTACCTGCGCTGTACTACTCTCTACCTGCACTGTACACTTTATATACAGATCACTGTTTACATCTCTTTTTGCACCAATAGTACTTCTGCATTTACTCTACTGTACTACAATTCACCAGCACATTTCTCTCTATATATCTAATACACTTGAATATCTGACTATGCACAATATACCTGTTATAACCTGTGCTTATGCACATTTTGCCTATGTTCGATACTTGTACTTACTGACTATGCGCATTTTGTCTTGTCTTTTACTGTTTTTTGTCTTTGCACTGTTACTATTTATCTTTTATTACTGCACTGGAAAAGTAGCCCAATAGTGTTTCGTTATACTGCACTACCCTGTATTGTATAATGACAATAAAGTTGAATTGAATAGAAAAATCTCTTATCTAGAGTTTTAGCAGTTTAGATTGTTTACTTAAGGTGGAAAAAGGCAGGAGGGTGATCTGTACTCTTAAATGTTTGTTGTATAATATTGGGTCCACCTGTATTTGGTGTTCATGGTTCCCAAAGTAATCATCATCCAGGTTATTTCACTGCTGGGAATTGACATTTGTGAGTTTGGACCATGCCTTCACTGTATGGTGGCAGCATGAGGGGAGCGACTGTGTGATTACAGGAGGGGAGCGAACTCTGTGAAATTGGGGTTGAGTTCTTGGCAGCTTCCGCTTTGAGTTAGAAGGACAGACAGAGCTGAGGAACAGGGAGGAGATGGGGTGTAAAATGGCCCACGCCCTATGTTTTCCTTCCTTCTTAACTCCACTTATAGTGTTTGTGTGAGTGTATTTTCCAAAGACTGGAATTGACATTCCAATGAATGTCAATTAAAAAGTTGTACTATTAAGATTGATATATGTAGAAAATTAGTTACGTTCTGATTTGTTGTGACCCTCCTTATTACTTCAGGGGCAAGTAAATATATTGGTTTTGTAAGCTATAAAGAATGAATGGAAATCAGGCTGTTTTTGCAGCTTAGTTTATGAACTATACAGTTGTTTGCAAACATTTGAGCACCCCAAATTACTCAAATTACATGCTTTGTTGATTTTCTAAGAGAAAATAAGCATTCATCCTCTACAGAGAAGACACATCTGCATATTTTAATTCACAATGAATATTTCTTAGCTGAACTTAAATACTGGAAAAAATAAGACATACAATGTTGCCTGTTCAAAAGTTATGGCAGAATTTATAAAATGTGGATTTTTTTTTCCTTTTAACAATGTGAAACTCAGCAAATACACAGAAATTGAGCACTGAAATTAGCAGAAAATGCCGTACTTAAGTATGGTCCTTGCATACGGCTGTTCACTACTGGCAGCAAACAGTACAATTGACAATGTTTACATAATACCTCAAACACTTTCATTTAAAAAAAAGTGAGGAAAATTAGTTTTTCCATTGTTTCTAGCTGATGTTTCACCCTCAAGGCTTTTAAGCTTGGCATACATATGTGTTGTTACACTGCCATGGAAAACTTATTTTTATATTGATTATATTTACTTCTTTAAAAATTGACTTCATATAAACATAAATAAAAATGTAATTTCATAACAATTAATACATCCAATTTTTCCCAGATTCTGCAGGCATCACACTTTTCAGGCACTGAAATGTTGGCTACAATATGTGGTCTACTTCCAACCCACTGGTGTTGAGTGAGGTTTTGGAGTGCAAAGCGAAGTCATCTGGTTCTCTGTCTGTTCTGAGATTGTGGGCTGTGTCAACAGGGATGAAAGAGGAGCTCAGAGGTTGGGTCCCATGTACCTGACACTCGCTCTCCCCTCTCCATGCCCTAGATACGAACTGAGCACTAATACAGCCCACTGAGAAAGCAGACAGACAGAGGAAACAGAGGAACGTTGACATACACCTTTATCCTCTCTGTCTCCCACGTACAGAGACAACTTAAGGGTTGGGGGTATGCAGGATGCTGAGGGAAAACAAATGAGCAAAAGTGCGAGCAATAACATCGTTTGATGATGATCAAACACAGAGATAGCTATGTGCATGCTACAGGGCTACTATATCTCACCAACTCCAAGCAAGCCATGTGTGGATAGCAGGAACATAGCTATGTGGGATCTGAACAGGTTCAAAGCAGAAGCAGGATTTTAAATAGTCCACCTTCATCTCCAACCACCACCACCACATATCAAATAGCTTTCATTAATCCAGTGTATGACATGTTTTGAGAGCTCCTGAGAAAATCCTGTTCCCTATATTTATCGAAATGGTTTATTTTCTTTTCTGAAGAAAATTCCTATTTTAAAGGAATAGCTTTACCTGTACCTGAAAGGTAGTTGATGGGGTAAAACATGTTTGCTGTCCACAGATTGCTTAGGCAAAAATATGGACATAAACGTAGATTTCAAGATGACGGCTACTGCTACTAGCTTTTATAGATAACACTGTGTCATAGGCATAGAGAGTCAAAGCAAGTTTATTTTAGGATTTTTTAGGAAATTTATTTTACAATTTGATTCATATATATGTAAATTGTTTCTTGTGACATCATAAGAACAATTAATTCAAAAGGAGATTTTTGCGATGCAGTTTTCATACATGGACTGTAGGGACTGAGAGGTGAACAGTATGTTTTTGAACATTAACAGTGTTTATGTACAACATCAAACTGTCAAAACTGTTAACACTAAAAAATGAAATGGTTGGAAGCTGAATGAAAGGATGTTTTTATTCTCATAATGTGTGAATCCACCCCAGATGAGATGTTTGCTAGTCATTTAGACTTTAGTTTGTTCAGAGAAAATATGAGTCGATTTAAAGTATGAAATTTGGGGATGAATTCTAACCAAAAAAGAGATGAATATGACTTCTTTGATGTCATTTGATGGATTTGACATAATCGACTAGTACTCATATTGGACATAATGGATATGATATAACAAATCATTTTCACAATTTCTGCATAATTCATTTGTTAAGACGTAAACAAAGTCAATTATAGTGATTTGACAGTTTGGCATTGTTAAGGAAATATGGACGTAAGTTTAGATTTCAAGACTGCTGTTTTTATGTGTTCACGTTTATAGATAACAATGTGTCATAGTTTATTTTAGGATATTTAAAAATTTGATGCAGTTTGAGACAAGAATGTGATGACTATGCACCCAGTTTTGCATAATGCTAACCAATGTTCATAAGCATCATTACTTCAATGGTCACCAGCTCTCCTTCAGGAAGGAAGATCTCCAAGACCATGATTGGTGGCCACATTATATGTTAGATAAATTAGCCTTTAATTTAAATACACAGACTTTAGAGATCAAACATCTTGGCTGATAAACTACACTTGGAATAAGGGGAATATCCTGTAAATTAGTTGTCACTTTGATTTTTTCTTTCATTTACTTTCTTCAGAGGACCAGGCATAAAGACTGGCTGGGGACAACCATAATAGTGGCTAAATGTGGATGGAAATTTAGACTTATTAGAGTGTGACATTTCTAAACCAATTCAACGCGTGAATATGGAACTCAAAGAAAGCGGTGATGGTGCATCCCTCAACATTGTCCAACAGATGACAAGCGAACGGATGTATCTAGTCATGAGTATCACGGTAGTTAGCATGGCTAAACTCTCACAGCCTCCTACCCAAAAAACTCCAATTATGCACTGTAGATGTGCATCATGTGTTGAGAACACATATGCAGTAAAAATAAACATCACCTCTTCCAAGTAAACAGTTCTGCTTGCTAGCTTGTTTTGCTTGTCTTATCTATTATATTCTGACAGTTAAAAGAACACAGACGGGTGGGTTTTAGAAGAGGTCCACCCATGTATGTGGTGGACATCACTGCAACCCAGCACTAAATGATTCACAACTTGTCCCTGTAAGACTACTTTGTGTGCAACGGCACACTGTATATCAATTTTTCACCTCTTCTGAAAGCTCATCACTGAACCCATTATGTTCCATTTATTGGTTTTGAAAAGGTAAATAACAGGCTTGGAGAAAGCAATATTGCACTTTGACGCAGGGATTTGATGTAGTTTCGAGATTGTTGCTCGCAATAACCCAGCTGTCAGTAAAACAAGCTCATATTGAGGGGAGGAAATGCTCTAAATAACAGTTAACAAGGTATAAGCATCAACACCTGTTCAGGTATTCCTGATGCACGGTGCAGAACTGCCAGCGCTGACACCCCTTGCACCTCCACAGCCTATTTGCCTGTGTGTGTGCATGGGAAGATCGATATTGAACTGACCTGCCCCGTCTTACTAACAAGGTGAGACTCAAGACAGATAGAGAAACATAACAGAAGCTGAAATGCAGATGGAATATATTGCTGCATTCAGATGACCTAGATACACTATACTGTATATATCATGTCTGCATATTTATAAGTATGCTATAGAAAAATGCATTTTCGATATAAGAGCAGACACAAATTAGAGAGGCAAATCCTTTATTAAAGCCAGCTTATGTGTATGGTACCCAGTTCAAAAGCTAGGTGCTATGCAGTTCAAAGTGCAGCTGTCTAGATATTTTTGTGATTCTGAAAAGGCTACTGCTGTCATGAGCCATCACCATAATCATCATCCTGCTGACTGGTGGACAGCCATTGTTAAAACGGTTAAGTGTTCTGCACTTCAGCTTCCATTCGTAAGTGTGCCTTGAGTACACTGCATATAGCTCATCAGTTTGAGGTGTAATCTTAACTCTTGGCACTTCCAAGAAAATACACTAGGGGAATCTTTGCTTTCAAATGTGTGTAATTGCGGCTCTGTCACTTTAGGAAAATGAAGCATTGACAATAACATTAAGTCTAATGCAGCATTTACATTATGACCAGCGGTGTGCTCAGACTGTGGTGACAGTAGGGGCTATGGGGCATTTTTGGGGGCACTGCTGGAAGAGTCCATACCATTGTTTTTTTCAATATATGAAAATGCCATTATAAACAAAGTGATTCTCATATTGTGGTATTCTGCATGACCATCTGATATTAAGTAATCAACTCAATTCCATTTTTCTTGTTTTAAGGACCAAGAACAAATCTAATCCTGACCTTTTAGAAATAACGTTGAAAAAACTCACTGGGGCAGCAGCTCTCTTGTTACTGGGGTGGTACCCTCAAGGGTACATCTCAGTGCCTTTAGTCAGAGAACATAATTGTCTCAAAATCCATTAAAATTATATTTTCTAAGTTGTATTGACTCCACACACCCCGTGTTGTCTCCCAGCTTTTTATTTATCTATTTTTGTTCTGTTTTAAAACATTAGGTTATGAGCAAATAAAACAAATATGTACTTTTCACCTAGGAAAAACTTGTTTAAGGTACACAGTTGGACCTTAAAACCACTGTTTTATACCTTTGAAGGAACAATGACATTGTTTGTACCTTGATGAACAAAAAATGTAGCTGCACAGAACCTTTATTTCTAACAGCGTAACAAATTCCTTGTTAAATAGTTACTGTGACTAATGCTATTCAAATTCTTTATTCAACCAATGATGATCTTATTTAGCTCATCAGTAAAACGTATTACTATGGTTATTATTATAATTATTATTATTATTATTATCCATAAACAGAAAACTGTGCATGCTACCTTTATCTCTTCCCTCTGCTTTTTGCAGCCTTCTTATTAAAAGCACTGGCAACTCAACTGTAAATATCAAAACTTTCTCATTAATCCAAAAGATATATAACTTAACAATCCACAGTTTGATTTGAAAAAAATATTCAGATGAAGCTAAAAGCTATAAAACATTTACATTTACATTTACAGCATTTAGCAGACGCTCTTATCCAGAGCGACTTACAAGAAGTGCTTTGTCAATCTAGAGAAAGTATCTTTGCTAGTTACCAATAGCTTAGAGAAAAAGACAGTCCTGAGCTCAGATACTGCTAGAAGCATATGTCACTGCAGACACAAAGAGAAAAATTCAATGCAATACAATAACAATAAGATACAATACAATAAACTACAATACAGAGTGCAGTACAATAAAATAAGTGCAGCTTATAGTTCAATGCTCATTTTAGTGCTGTGTAAAGAGATGAGTCTTCAGTCTACGATTGAAGACAGCAAGAGTTTCTGCTGTTCGGACAGCCAGTGGGAGTTCATTCCACCACCTGGGCGCCAGTACAGAGAACATTCTCGTCTTCCGTGCACCTTGAAGGATGGCGGGTCAAGCCGAGCTGTACTCGAAGCTCGAAGGGCTCGTGGTACAGTTCGAGATTTCACCATTGCCATCAAGTAGGTAGGGGCTGGTCCATTTTTGGCTTTGTAGGCCAGCGTTAGGGTTTTAAATCTGATGCTCGCAGCTACAGGAAGCCAGTGAAGGGAGCGCAGCAATGGGGTGACGTGGCTGAACTTGGGCAGATTGAAGACGAGTCGTGCTGCCGCATTCTGGATGAGTTGCAGAGGCTTGATGGTCTGCATGGGAAGACCAGCCAAGAGTGAGTTGCAGTAGTCAAGCCTTGAGATGACCAGAGACTGCACTAGCACACTGGGTGGCCTCTCGGGTGAGGAAGGGTCGGATCCTCCGGATGTTGTAAAACCTCCATGTATCTGCCTCAGCAGGACTGTTTGTGCATTTCTGACTGCACAATAATTGTAACTCAGGCAACATTATCACCTGTGTGGCAACACTTCACTGCTGTATCTTTTTTTTTCTTTCTTTCTTAAACTTTTATTTTCTGACACAGGTTTGAATCACTATAAGATATCAATCCTGCAGGAAATTCATTCAACCAGCTCATCAAAAAAGGCATTTATTTTGAGACAAAGGGGGGAGGTGTTCAAGCATCCTTTATCTGCAGTTGCTATATGACACAGAGTTTCTATTTAAAATACTACATTACTGAGTTAAACTAGTCTACATTGTTGTAGCTAGCCAAAACTAGGCAGATGGAAACAGCAATAAAGAATTCAATTCAAGAATTCATGTTGATGTTGATTAAACAGGAAAAAAAGTCTATCATGCCTTTCAGACAATGGCCAAGAAAAGACACTTGAAATGAATAATATAAATTTAGACACTTTACCAAAGACTGAGTTAGAATTTCTGAACAATATCATATAAAGCTTGCCCAACCTAGCAACAGTGGCTATGAAAGAATGCATCTGTGGGTGGAGCATTGTTTGGTCCACTACAGTGCTATCACTTCAGACCAGAACTATATATATATATAGTCACATTTAAGTCATTTTGGGTCATTCTTCATAAAATTCTTTAAAGTAAAGAGTAATCGACATTTTCAAATTGTCAGGAATTTGGATCCTTCCCTGCAGGAGATGGACTACATCTCCCAAGATCCTCGGGAGTGACTCCGTACTCTCCACCACAAACCTATCAGAGATCTCAGTCCCCTGATTATTAATGGTCCACACCTGTATGCTATCAGGTGACAAATAGCTTAGACTACTTAAGCCTGAGCTTTGGGTGGTCACATTGCGAAGTGTTGTTTAATTGAGACTTACCGAGCGTTCTTCCTATGTGCTGTTTGTTTTTGTGTTCTGACCTCCCTACCTGTTCTTTTCCCTTTTGGTACCTTAGCTGTTTTTTTCTGATTTGTGGTTTTGACTCTAGCTTGGACATTGACTACATTGCTGCTTTACCCTTTGACATTTGTGATTTCTTTTGTAATAAATCGCGTTGGTATTTTTATCTGCGTTCATCTGCGATTCTGTCCGCATCACAGAATACTCCGCCAAATATGCAGATGGTGGATCAGGAAACCTTTAAGAAGGCTATCACAGAACAAGGACAACTCCTGGGTAGACATCAGCAAGTTTTGGAAGGTGTTACTCATTCCCTGGAATCATTGACTCATCAGCAGGCGGACCAACAAGCGCAGCTGGTGCAACTAGACAACAGCATGAAAGAAATGACTAATCAATTTCGGACTGTAAGCCTGATGGAGCAGACCATAGCTTCTGATACAAAGGAACCCTCAACATCAGTCTTCCTGGTAGTAAGCCTGATAAGTTTGAGGGAGACCCAGATAAATGTCATGGCTTTTTGTTGCAGTGCTCAGAGTTTTTTGTGAATTCACTTCCTGCATCAGACCAGGCTAAGATATCCTTTGTGACATCTTGTATAGTGCATAAAGTTCTTGAGTGGGCCACAGCTAGTTGGCCTTCTTTATGTCGATTATCCTATGCTCGATTTGTGAAAGAATTCAAATTAGTGTTTGATCACCCCTATGAAGGGAAGGTGACTGGGGAATTACTGTCACAATTACGGCAAGCCAATCGCTCTGTGTTGGAGTACTCCCTGGAATTCCGCATGTTAGCCGCCAGCAGCGGGTGGAATAAGGCTGTACTGCTCGTTATGTTTCGTCAGGGACTCAATGTGGACATTCTCAACAAACTGGCGTGTAAGGATGATGATCTGATGCTAGACCAGCTAATCTCTTCAGCCATTAAGCTAGATCATCTCCTGAATTCACAATGAAAGATAGACTATCTGTTTTCCCCGAAGTTCTATGCCCCAGGCTTCCAGTTCCAAAGAAGAACGTGACATCCCTGAACCAATGGTGTGTGATTCCTCATGCTTGTCACAATCAGAAAGACTGCATAGACTCAATCAATGTCTCTGTTTCTATTGTGGTAAAGCAGGTCATCGACTTCAGGACTGTCACTTGCTACTACCAGTACGGAAGGTGCCGACCCCTGGACAGCACATGGAGTACACTCCACATGCTAATGTGGTGAGTGCTCCCACAAAGGAGTTGGTAACAAAATCAGTATTTCTATCTGTTCAGATATTCTTTCATCCTAAGTCTCTTGTCATTTCAGCACTGATCGATCCTGGGGCAGAGGGAAACTTCATCCATGCTTGAATTGTGGAGGAATTAGGGGTGCCAATGTGGAACCTCCAAACCCTGTTGTCACTGCCTTGGATGGAGATTCAGTGGGATTAAACCTGATTGCCAAAGCCACCCTCCCTGTGGAAACTCATGTTAGTGCCCTACACTCAGAACAATAAGACTTTGACTAGATACTAGGGCTCCCATGGCTCAAAAAAGCACAATCCCACTATTTCTTGGACAGAACACACCATTACACACTGGTCTCCTTACTGTTTTAAGCACTGTATTCCCTCTCTGTCGATTTCTATAGGCTCAACCACTGTTGAGAGCCCCAATTCAGACTCCCCATTCCAGATTCCCCCCAAGTACAGTGACTTGATAGAAGTATTTAACAAGCAGAACGCCACTAAACTACCACCTCATAGACCATATGACTGTAAGATTGATCTTGTTAAAGATCCTATCTTCCCTAAAGCGAGAGTTTACCCCTTGACGCAAGAAGAGCAGAAGGCATTACATGTCATTGAAGAGGCGTTAGAACAAGGTTTCATCTGACCTTCTACGTACCCCATAGCTTCCAGCTTTTTTTCTTATGAAGAAGAAATATGGGGACTCCGGCCCTATATAGATTATCAAGCCCTAAGTCAAATTTCCAAGGCTTACCCATATCCACTTCCTCTGGTTCCCATAGCCTTAGAGCAGCTCAAAGGAGCACGGTACTTCACGAAGTTGGATCTCCATAGTGCCTACAATTAGGGTCAAAGCCAGGGATGAATGGAAAACCGTGTTTTTAACCGGGCTCTCTATCGCCCCCTCGGTATTTCAGGCATTTATTAATGATTTGCTAAGGGACATGCTCAGAAAATATATATTGTAATACCCTACTTGGATGATATCCTTGTTTACTCTCCCTCCTTAGAATCTCATGTCAAGCATGTGCGCCTAGTATTAAAAAGGCTGCTTGAGAATAACTTGTTCCTTAAAGGTGAGAAATGTGACTTTCACTTACAGTCAGTTTCATTTTTGGAGTATGTAATCAGCCAGCAAGGAATTATTATAGATGACAGTAAGGTGGATGCCTTACTAGATTGGACCATACCTAGTTCAGTAAAGGAATTACAGTGCTTTTTAGGATTCGCTAATTTCTACCAAAGGTTTATCAGAAATTTCAGTATGATAGCATCTCCCTTAACCACGCTTCTAAAGAAAAACCTGAGGAAGCTTGTCTGGAATGAACAAGCAGAAAAAGCTTTCCAAAAACTTAAAACAGCCTTCACTTCAGCCCCCATTCTCATATACCCTGATTCAGATAAACCTTTTGTAGTACAAGTTGATGCCTCCGAGACAGGTGTAGGGGCAGCATTGTCCCAAAGAAATGGAGTCCCAGCCAAGCTACACCTGGTGGCATTTTATTCCCATAAGCTGACAGGGCCAGAAAGGAACTATGGGATCGGGGACCGAGAACTACTGGCTGTGAAATTAGCACTAGGATAATGAAGGCATTGGCTAGAGGGAGCTAATCATCCATTCATCGTATTGACAGATCATAAAAATCTGGAATACATTCGCACAGCCAAGTGGCTTAATGCACGACAAGTGAGGTGGTCACTGTTCTTTGCCAGATTTAAATTTAGCACAACTTACAGGCCAGGTTCCCGCAACACTAAAGCTGATGTCCTCTCTAGAAGATACCAATCAGAAGTGCACACTTCCCTAGAGAAAGAGCCAGAGAGAATCCTACCCCCCGAGGTTAAGATATCGTCTATCAGGTGGAAGATAGATACAGAAATAGAAGGGCCTTAAAGGCCCTTAAAGACATCCAGATTCCCACTCAATGTCCTTCTGAGAAACTGTATGTACCCCCACCTTTCAGAATGCCCCTCATTACTTGGGCGCATTCCTCGCTTACTTCAGGTCACCCGGGTAAAACCCGAACACGGAACCTTTTGACCCATAGACATTGGTGGGAATCTATGAATAGCAACATTCACTCGTTTATTGCATCTTGTTCCACATGTGCCCAGTGCAAGACACCTAAGCTCTTGCCAGCCAGGAAACTTGTACCCTTACCCATACCTGAGCGCCCATGGACTCACATCGTGGTCGACTTTGTTACTGATTTACCAGAGTCACAAGGATATACCACCATATTGACTATAATAGATAGATTCTCAAGAGGGGTTCATTTTGTACCTTTTGCTGGCCTACCTTCTGCTTTTCAAACAGCAGAAACTTTGGTACAACAGGTTTTCAGATTTTTTGGAATACCCAAGGATATCGTGTCAGATAGGGGTCCCCAATTCATGTCTCAAGTCTGGACGGCCTTTTTTGAACACTTATGAGTGACCATGAAGTTGTCTTTAGGATATCACCCGCAAACGAACAGACAATGTGAGAGAGCCAATCAAGAACTCATTAAATTTTTAAGGGTCTATTGTCATGATAATCCCAAGGATTGGGCCAGGTTTTTGGTGTGGGCTGAAATAGACTCCTGGATTTTTGTCTTTTCCCTTTTGGTTCCTTAGCTGTTTTTTTCTGATTTGTGGTTTTGACTCTAGCCTGGACATTGACTACGTTGCTGCTTTACCGTTTGAAATTTGTGATTTGTTTTGTATAAATCAGGTTGGTATTTTTATCCGCGTTCATCTGTGATTCTGTCCGCATCACACAAATTACATCAAAAACTGAAAATGACAAAAATGGAGATTGAAAAGTTTTCTTCCGACAGCAGCGATATATATATATATATATATATATATATATATATATATATATATATATATATATATATATATATATATATGTTATATATTTTGTATGTTCTATGTAATGTATGATTGACTCAAGTGTGGAATGCATGCAACATTAATGCTACTACTGGAGCAGGTTTAGACCCAACTTTTGTATGTATATTTGATTCAGTTTGAATGAGCCTGGGAGTAAATAGCATGACTGTGTTTCATTGCCTCTTCAAAGTTGAATTCTGGGTCAAAATAAAGAAAAAAATAAATAATTAAAACTAACTAAAAAAAATAATAGCATTCCTGAGTCACACAAGCCTCTGATTGTCATATCTGCATTTGGGAGAGAAGCTTGAGTGATGAATTTTCTGCTTGAGGGAAGACTGAGTGAGGGGGAGAAAAAAAAGGAAAAAGCAAAAAGAAACAGACTGCGCAAGAGCTTCACCCGGTTGCCAGGACACTGCCAACCATCTTTCTCTCTTCCTGTGCCAGCTCACCTGTTCAACTGTTTATTTCTCTCTCTCTCTCTCTCTCACTCTCTCTCTCTCTCTCTCTGTCTCTGACTGTCTATTTGTCTTGCTCTCTCTCTCCAACACCAAACATTTTCTCACCTTTTCTGGTCCCTTGTTAAATACCTGCCACTTTGACCTCATCAGTCTCCCTCAGTATATTTTATCTCATTAACCACCAACACCGAAAAATTCATAAAGCTGCTCCAACTCCCTCCCTCACCTCCCAATCTCCTCTCCCCATCGCTGCTCCTGGCACACAGGCACATACATTAGAATGCATTATCTCAACCTGCCACACGTGCGCGCACACAACGTCTCTAGCCACTTTGCTTCATCAAGTGTGCACAATGGGTCTGGAAATCTAATCGTGCTCCTGCAGAACCGATGGCTGGCAGCTTGTGTGTGTTGTACATCCAAGGCTGAGGGATAATCTAATGCGTTTGACACCCTCTCATCCGTTACATAACTAAGAGTCTGCTGATGGCTCCCCGGCCACTCTTTGTGAATCACATACTACAGGCACCCCCACAGGGCTTGGACAACAGCCTAAAACATCTAACCATGCCACTAAAATTCAGAGTGAAGCTATTAGCTTTGACTTCAAATAGTATTACAGTGGATTTAGGTAGTAGGGAGTTTGTTGTGGCTTTAAGACTAACATGGGTAAATGAGCCCTGTTTTTGACTGGCTGTCCTGTATTGTGCTTCACTCCAAAATCAGTAACTGGCTGAAACACTTATAACAATGACAAGAATGGACAAGGCTAAACTGCTGCAGACTGAATAGGCAGATATACATAATTAGATAGTTTTTTGTGATATTTTAAAAACAATTCATTTAAAAGGGAATGTTTTTGCAATGCAGTTTACGGTAGACGGTATGGACTGAGGAGTGAACTTTACGTTTTTGAACATTAACAGTGTTTATATACTACATCAAACTGTCTGAACTGTTGAAAACGTAACAGTTGAAAACTGAATGAAAGAATGGCTTTGACCTGGCTCTGCCTATGATACTGTTATAAACTGTCCCATATTACCTGATGTTTCATAATATGTGAACCCACCCCATATGAGATATTTGCGAGGAATTCTTTCTTCGGTTTATTCAGAGAAGATATGAATCAACAAAATGATGTATGAAATTTGGGACTGAATGCCAAATTTGCTGGCAATGGTGACGTGTATGTCAACATTGATGTGTATGTCATGTTGATGATGGTAAAATAGTGGTAAATTTGAAAAGGTTTTCATTGGGGACTATTTTGTCTTATAATACCCAGCATGTATTTCTCCACCGTAAAAGGATTTTAAGTATTTAGGCCAAAACTGTCATCACGTATCAGACAGTATATTCATAACCATTCCGTGTAATAACTTTCTGTGGTGTGGTTTTTAGAAGCATTAAACATTTTGGATGTTTGTTTCCTATCATCACAACTGCAACAAAAAAACTGACTTTAGAATGGAGATCTGCACATCAAACCATTCTTTTGTCATTGCTTTTGTGATTACGTATTTCATCATTCACATTCAATTTGTTTGAGTTAATATGATATTGGGAATGTTCAACTTACATTGAATTCAGGGTGCCTGCGCTCCAGTGGCTGACAAAGTGTCAAAAACACAAATTTGTCAAGATATATCAGTTTTGATGCTGGGTTAGGTATGCCTAGATTCTGGTAAAGTTCAAAATCTGCTGCAAAGGATTCTGATGCAGAAGTATGTCAACCAATGGAAACATGCTTGAGCAAGTCCAATTTGTCCAAACTGTACAAACACTTACCCAGCTCCAGACTACCCATGCCTCCCAGACGGGTGGGCAAGATCTACATGCCTATGCGTCTACTGCCCAGTCTTTGCATAGTCTGGTGTAGGCACTCTTATTGACGAACTCAATTGATTGGGTTTACTTTTAGAACAATGTGAATGTTTGACTGTGGTAAAGGTTTCACTGTTTGGTTATGTTCGGATCAGTTATCAGTTTTGATAGATGTTAGCTGAAGCTAGCTATCTGGAAACAGCCAAATATCCACAAGTTATAAATGTTTGTCGCAAATAAAATGATGACATGAATGGACATAAACACTGCAAATTAGCTTGCCAACATCAGATAACTATGGTTAATCTACCAAAGCATATTTCTTTTTAGTAATACTTTACTTTGAAACCTGCTACATATCATTGACAAAAGCGTGCCACAAACATGTGATGGGAAAGATCATATTACTTTGTTCAGAAATTTAACAATGTCACCATTACTAGCAACTGTCATAAGAGATGCCATAACATGTGATGTCATAACAGCTTATGCAACATATTAATATGTGTAAAGTGTAGGTAAACTGCCATGACATCAAACATTATGGCATGTATCAGGACAACTCCCAGTAACGATAACGTGACGGGCTGTCATAAAGGACATTTCTCACACTGCTCCTCAAAGACATTTCATAGAATCTCACATACATATTACCCCATCTACTGTGTATACATACACACCTATTAGCAACCATCTGGGATAACATAGCAACAGCCTAGCAACACCTTAGCAACCTATTAGGACACCATAGCATGGCCTATGAACATCCTGACATCCACCTGGGAAATACTAGCAATGGCCTAGCAACACCTTAGCAAGCACCTGGTATTTCATAGGTACTTTGTCAAGCAAACTTAAAGTTGATTCAGAAACTTTCCCCTTCTAGTTTTCTTTGGCAGTTTTTTCTGTAAATGACCGAGCTGCTGCACTTGATCTTCACAGAGCTCAAGCAGAGAAATTATAAAGGGGGAGAAGTGTTTCAGACATCTCCCTTTTCAAGTAGGAGCCTTGTTTTTAAATATTGGAATGAATTGGTTATTCATTATTAGTGTTACTAATTACGAGTGTCTGCTTCCATGAATAGGGTGTTACTTGTGTGATATTACATTTAGAAATAAGTATGAAAAGTCAAAAGACATTTCAAGCATCCTTCACAGCCACCTGTATACATCCCTGCTGGAAAAAAACACCACACACCAGCATAGTCATCACCAAAACCAGCATGTTGTGTTTAGAATACTGATAGTACTGATATGCTGGTCAGTAGCATTGGAAGCTGATACCCTGGCCATCACCAAAACCAGCCTATGTTGTGTTTTGGATGCTGGGATGTTGGTCCACCAGCATGACCATGCTGGCTGACCAGCAAAACCTGCACTAGACCAGCATAAACCAGCTTAGACCAGCATGCCTGGGGTGGTTTTTCTTGTATGTGTACATGTTTTTTGAAAGCTACCAGAACGCGAGGAGAATTTCACCAAACATGATGCTGTGACTTTTCCAGTTAGACAACGCCTTTGACCCTCCTGCTCTCAGATCCAGCATCATCTTCATCCTTTGACTACAGCAAATTAAACCTGGAGAAAAGAATAACAATTAAAAATCTTACCGATGTTTACGTGTCAGGTGCTCGGTGTCTTCGCAAAAGGTTATGTCAGTAGTTTATTTCATTTATTTAAAGACGTTAAACACTAAACGAGGCCAGACTGACCCCCAAGGTAACGGGAGGGTCCATGTCCAGCGCCGTTTGGGTTACTTTTCGTCCAGCCGCTCTTTTTTTTTTTTTCTTCCCGCCTTTTCAGAGTAGGAGCCTCCCCTCCCCCTCGGCGCGCGCCCTCACCTTGAGCGCCAAAGCGATGCCGCTGACCGCGCGCGAGTGGAACGCTGCTGCTGCTTGGAGGATTCCGACGCTCGCGAGCGGCGTTCTCCCTGTAACGGAATTTTAACCGACACATCAGCGCGTCTCTCTGCTGCGCTAGTTTTACTCAGAAGAGGCGAGGAGACGGGAAGAGACGCTGTGCTGAGATTTTAACTCGGCTTCTGAAGACTGTACTTTTGCGTAAACGCGACATCACCTCCGCGCTGGCGGTAACAGCCGCCTCCGTCTGGCAGCTCCTCAGATATTTTGTCGACAGGTTCGTTAGTGAAGCGTTGAGACTGGCCGCTCCGTCTTTGCAGGGTTCCCGTCTGTTTTCGTGGTAAGTCTTGAATAACTGCTGTGTGTTTTCGTGTTTGATGATGCTGTTTCAGTGTCCTGACCGCCCGAGCCAGGTAACACGCACACTTTCTCTGAGAAATTCTCTCCCTTTCAAACTGACCACCATGCGCTGCGAAGTTAGCACGAAATTGTGTATCATCGCGTGTGGCTACGTGTAGTTTTTCCTCTCTTTATTGACCTTAACGGTCCTACAGACGCCTCAGAGTCTAACCTTCACAGGGAGGTTTTTGGCACTTCCATTTTCTGGTGTTAAAATGTTCTGCTGCATTCAACCCAGCTCAGTGAGACTCCCACCACACGTCCCTCCCCACACACGCGTGGAAGCCGAGAGTGTTGGGGGGAGGCTATAGAAGTCACAGTGCCCAGCTATTTCTGATATAACAGGGTCGGCAGATCCTCAGCGATGATAACGGAGAATGATTTAGCTGCACTTTCACTCTGGCGCTGAAGTGAGCATTGGAGAGCTAGAGCTCTGCCCTCAATGAGCCTGCTAATATCAGCTCAGCTGTGGGGGAACCTCTCACTGGTACCCACCACCAGCACCGAGAGAGACCTTTGACACTAGCATGACTGAGATTTCAGGATCCTCAGGACATCACCCCTCCTTCTTGCCAGCAATTAGCAGGACCATAAGGCAGCCTTTATTATGTTAATTCACAGAGAAGCGCTGAGACAGCAGCTCTGTGGTACATCCAGAAAGCCTACTAGTCACATCTGTCTTTCTCTCCCTATGCCTCTAAATATATCAATATATAATATACTGATTGTTGATTGTTGTTGTTAGTGTAATATCTCCATATCACTATCATCAATATATTTGATTTTCTACAGTAAATTAAAAATAAAAATGTTTTGCACTGCATCCATTGGTCCATTTTTTGGATTTTACTTGACAGCATGAAAAGCCAAGTTGCACTGTGATCGGATTACAGGCGGATCACTCAAACCACGTTCAGAGACGGATCTTGACCACATCCAATGCAGGTCTATTGGAGCACTTTTTCTGTATCCACATATGGTTACATAAGAGGTAATGCGTTTGCTGTGTGCTGACTAGCAGGTGAGAAGATAAACAAGGTTGAAGGATGAAGGATGAAGGCTGAGGTTATCCCCAAGCCGAGTGTCATCTTACACTCTAGGCTAAGTAAAGTGTACAAGGCAAGCTTGTCAATTCATGGTAACGGGAAAAAAATAAAACAACAAAAAAAAAAGGTATTTTGAAAAAGCACACTGTACATTTCTAAGCCAAACTAATCTGTATAGGTCTTTGTAGCGCAAAGGTATTTTTAACAAAATGCCGATAATCAAATTGAATCTTGACGTAAGATTAAAAAGTCATATGATAATAATAATAATAATAATAATAAGTTCCATTTATATAGCACCTTTCACAAACCCAGGGACGCTTTACATCATCATCAAAATAAAAATTAAGACTACAGAGAGGAAAAAAGGAAGGTTTTTAGCAGAGATTTGAAGGAAGACAGATAAGAGCAATTTCGAAGACTGGAAGGAAGAGAATTCCAGAGTTTGGGGGCAGCAGCACTGAAAGATCTGCTACCCATAGTAGGAAGTCTAGTTGAACTGTGAGGAGTCCAGCATTAGAAGATCAGAGAGCACGAGAGGGACAATATAGAGAAATGAGATCAGAAAGGTATGTCAGAGCCAGACCATGTAATGGCTCGAAGGTAAGAAGAAGGATTTTGTACTTAATCCTAGAACTAATAGGAAGCCAATGCAACTGTTGAAGAATAGGAGTGATATGAGCTGCGTGCTTAGTGGAGGTCAGAACCCTGGCTGCTAAGTTTTGGATGTACTGAAGACGATTGATTAGTTTAACTGGAAGGCCATAGAAAAGTGAGTTACAGTAATCGATGCGAGTGAAGATGAAGGCATTGATCAACATTTTAGCATCAGTGTCACTCAGCATAGAAATGTATTGATGCCTAACCGCAAGGTATGACTGTAATCATTGAAGGGCAAGGCCAGTAATGCCAACAGATGACAGTCTAGATATAAGAAGATATGGTTAACGTTGTCGAAAGCTGCTGTTAAATCTAAAAGAATCAGGATGTTAAGAAACCCAGCATCTGTAGACAGCAGCAAGTCGTTTAAAACTAACAAGGGCAGACTCAGTACTGTGCAGGGTGTGGAAACCAGACTGAAAAGGCTCATAGAGGTTGTTGGAGGATAGAAAGTCATGCAGCTGAGAGGCTACAAATAATGATACAACAGAAGTGCATCATTACACTCCTGCTTTCATAACCATACTTGGATAATGAACGGATAACTTTTGGTGTTTAAATTGAGTGCAGGGGATTGCAAAATATATAGTGTATATAAATTTACCAAAGAAGTGGTCAAACTCTCCTTCTTGAGCACATCATCAGTTTCCATGACATACAGACACCACAAGTTTTTTTTTTTCACGTAATTAATTTAGAAAATAGTTGGTTCTTCATACTTCATACTTTTGTTCACAAGACTCATTGGCTCGCATGGCAGGCGCAAGTTCTTACCCATGTGTGTAAATATCCTCACATTAAAGCAAATATTCCATATTTTATGTCAAAGCATCAAAATATTTGTCACTATCCAGTTACTCATGGGCCTCACCATATGTCATGTTCAGGATACCACACTTTGAGACTCAAGAGGGTCACGTTATGTAATATATGTATGTTTTTGAGATGTCACTCTTCAGACACATAAGAAGGATGAAATCACTTAAGCAAGGACTTAGCTCTGAGATAAGTTAGCTAATGCTGCCAGAGATGGATAACTTGGTATAAGCATGGCCTGATCTGCCATGGTAACAGGAAGCTGCAGACTTAAGGCAAGCCCTAATCTTCCTTCTGATTAACTAACTGCTTTGCTGCCAAAATGAGTTGGCAGCGGACCCTGTTGCAGCTGATTTAAATGAAGAAGTTCCGCAAGGTATTTTAAGAAAAGATGCCCATTAAGTGTACATGGCTCTGTTACTGATGACAGATAACAGCCTTGAGGTGCACTGGATGATGAGTTAGCTTTCTTCTGCCTTTGGAGTCATGCAGGCAGTACTTTTTCATTCCTCCTCTCACAAGGTTACAGTCAAACAAATTGTTTGATGTCCTTTAGCAAACCACAATATGACTGATACATTCAACAGCATCTAGTCTATTTATTTCTGTCTTTCCTCATGTAGTGCACGTTTGTGTGGCGTATAGCCAGACATTTACTCATCCTGTCATTTCCCAAATGCTATTTATTAGTCATAAAGAGTCTTCCGGGCTGGACCACCACAAAAAAAGACAGTCAAATATTTTATTCAGTGCTGTCAGTTTTTAAAATGATGCAGGGAAATATAAGGCAATAGCTTTAAATTCTTAACGTTTCATCTTTGACTGGCAGATCAGCTCCACTCCCTCTCTGCTCCTACTCTCTTAAGACAATTGTCTCTCCCACACACAACTTCTTTCTGTGTGTGTGTATGTGTGTGTATATATATATATATATATATATATGCATGTTCAAGACTCTACTGTCTGATCTGTGCAGCCCTTGTTAGCTGCTTTGCGCATGCCTTCTGTATGGAGCCTAGAGTTATAAACATGCCTTGCACCCGAATGCAGTTATGAAATACAGAAATATGTGAAAATGAGTCAAATAAATAGCGATGAAACTGTCTCACAGACTTAACTGTTTGTTTTTCACGCAAGCTGCCTCTAGCACAGAAGTGAGTTCGGATAATGAGGATATTTTGAGGATTCTAAGTGTTTGTTCTTGTGGTCTTGGAAACTCAAACTGAAGTCATGTGTATTCTAGTCAAGGTTCTAGCCTTGTGTCTAGGTCCGTTATGCTGACTCACAAATCTACTATGAATGCTGTGACCATGAAATGTAATAAGTGATCTGACACAAATTGAATTAAGTGTTGAACTTAGTTAAGGCTAATTGAACGTCATGGAGCTGTTTCTGACAGGCAAACAGAGATGGCAAAACCCTCTTCAGTTCTGAAGGTGAAGGTCCAGGGCCTATTTGATCAGCTTCTAATTTTAATAGAGGGGAGGAGACTATACTGATTGATGGCAGTCAGTCAGACAGCTTGTGTTATGGTTACATATTTTTGAATGAAACAAAATAACTGTTATTTGCCAGTACATAATGTGTTCTGGACTATGCTATTTGGCATAAAGTAGTCCATTTAGGGAAGTACATTGAAGGATAAAGTTAAGGCAGATACACTTATGGTAACATACATTATAGCAGATTGTACACAAGTCAGTACTGCATTGTTTGTGGTACTGATGCATGAGTACAGGACACTATCATTTCTAGGAATAAAAAAACATTTAATTATCTTTTAAACTGTTTTCTTTTTAATTGAATATTTAATCTTTGTCCTAATTTGTTGATAACTGCACTTTTTAAAATGTTTCTTTGTGTTTTCTACCTTAACAGACTGTAACGTTTCTTTAGTGATATATTGTTCATACTGATGTTTAGTCATAGTGGTAGATCACAAATACATTGGTAGAAAACAAAGTTCAAAATACATAAACACTACATAAATATTAAGCCTAAATTTGTTCTTCTAAACTTCTCCAAAGCTGTTTCTATCTAATCAACATTTACAAAAACATTTTACAATGCATTAGTAATGGAGAGGTTTTAAATCAGCATAATTCTGATGATACAATTCCTCTTTATTAATGGAAGCTTATATGCAATCTAATATCAACTTAAATATTGTGATATCAAGTCAAGAGTCAAGAGTGAAGAGGCTGTTATTGTCATCCCATCTATGTACAAGTACACAATGGAGTGAAATTACGTTCCTTCAAGAACAACACCGTGCAACAAGGAGCAAACAGTACAAAGTAAACGTGCAGACATCATGTGCAAAGAAATTAAGCTAGAAACAATGCAATAAATATAATAAATTAGTCAGACATTAGACACAGACAGGACAGTGCAGCACTGGTACAGCACACATTTCTGGACATGACACACATTTCTGGACATTGTGACATATTTTAGAAATTGTGTGATACTGCCCAGCACTACTGTAAATACAAAAACACCTCTGTAAGCTTCATTGTTTGTTGAGTATCTTTCCAATGCATCATTTTTGCTCTGTAAGTTTAGAGGGGCAATAATGAACGAAGTTTACTAATGTCTGTCAGTGTAGAGAGGGTGTCTGTTGATTGTGATTGTTTGTTTGCAGGGGATACAAACACTGCCAAATATGCTGTTCAGATGCTTTCTGATTTTGGATTTGATGGGCTTAAGAAACCTACTGAAAAGTGGTGATATTGCACAAGGATTCAGCAAAGTGGAGGTGGTGAATGATCATTTTCTCTGTGAATTGTCAAAATGCTGTGGTTTGCCCTTAGAGAATGCAGCTCTGGAGGCAAACCAGACAATAAATGATGATGGTGCTGCTTTCAATGATGGCCTTGTAGACTTGGGAATGTTCCAGGTGATTTAAGTAAACAAACCATCTTATGGTGCCTTCTGAAGAGAAGTGTGGGTGTCCTGGGTACAAGAGGCTAAGTCAAAATACCAGGCACTGTGATACAGTAGCTTGAATTTCTAATTCCTAATAATTCTGTTAATTTCCAAGTTCAGTAAGTGTGTTAGAGCAGGGAAATCACCAAACCGTGCCTGACTCAGCCCTTCAGTGATGACCTCTGCTGTACATTCTTAAAGGTAAAGGTACCAGTTTTGGCTTAAAAGTAAAGGTGTAGTTTTCCTAGAATCATATATCTAAGCAAAGAGCCATTTACTGTGTGTCCTTAGTGAAACAACTTAGCATAATTTGGAGTGTACTGAATGTACCTAGAAAGAAGTTACTTTATATGTTATGTTTAACACCTAAACATATGCAGTACGCTCTTTATAAAACTTGCAGGCATCTATGCCAAGGGACTGAATTTCAGATGCGAAAAAATTCCTGATTCTTTGGTCATAGCCCTATTATCTATCATGTCTGGATTCTAGATGCCTGCAGAGCTCCATCTGTTGAGTCCCATTGGACTCAGGTTCAGATAAGAGAAAGCACGTGTTTCTAGGTTGATATGTGCCTTTTGTACTCATCATAGGTACTTTTTTTTTTGCCATTTCTCGCATAATATTAAAGACGGGGATTTGAATAATAAAAGCTGGTCCTGAATCAGCTTTTAAGGGGCAGCTCCATTTGACTGCTGCCAGACTGCTGACAGCCTGGGGCTTTGCCACCAGCTCAACACCCAGAGGGCCTTTTGGCTCAGTTTGCACTGGCAGCCCCAGTGTGACAGATCCATAGTCACTTGCGCATCTGGCGAAGTGCTTCTGAAAAGTCTCACTTTTCATTCTGCTGTTTTCCTTCCCTGACAGTAATCGTAAAAGAATACCATGACCTCCCTCATCTGGTTATATAAGGTGTGTTTGTTTGAAGACTTAATATTCTTTACTTTAGTGAAAAACTCACATGGAGGTTGTGATGAAAAAGTAATCTGCATTACGAGTCAGCATTGAGACTTCCCACCAGGAATGGGATTGGATTTGTTTTTTTTTTTTTTCATTTCATAGGGATGGCAAAATGAGGCCAACTGTTAATAGTCAAGGAACCATTCACTGCAGAGAAGCCACCTTTGCATCCCTTATTTCAGCCACCTATCATAAGCCAAATATAACTGATTTTTTTTTTCAACCTTCAAGAGTTTATCATATTTCTCTTTCATGTCTCAAATCAAGAGTTTCAAATCAGTGTTTTTTTTTTTGCTCTATTTTTGTTTCATTTTAGTCTGTTTATTTGGGATGAAGGCCAAAACATTTTACGCAGTCAGTGTGTATGGCAACCACGCATGCCATCTGACAAAAACAAGAGCGAATACAACACTCTGGATAAGTACCCTCTGATTGAACACAGCATTCGCTTAGGGAGAGAGTCACAAGGAGGAAAAATAAGCCTCAAAAAGTCATGAATTTATTTATTTATTCTCAGTGACTCTTTGCAATTACTTTCACTCTTGTGGCCTTCCTTGAGGAGAGGAATCAATGTCTGGCAGGCTACATGACCAGGGATTTAAAAGTCTTGGAGGCAAATTGTGTACGCATATGTGCCTATTAAATGCAGGGATAAAGGAACATATTGTTGAGAGATACACAGTCCCACCTTTGTGTAAACCCTCAGAATGAGGGAATCACAAAAGTAATAACGAAACATCTGCTGCTGTTATGAGGTGTGAAAATGCTGTCATTTATCAAACACCTACACACAAAATAAAGAATGAAAACTTGACACGTTCTCTGGAGACCTTGCACAGATAAATACCTTCCGTCTTTGTGGACATCAAGGTTGGTGACACAACAGTTTTTCTGAAGCTTGTCAGTGCTGCAAGAACCTGTGAAATGTAACCATGCCTCAGTGTCATTCATGACGAGTTGCTTCAGTTCTACCCTAAGCTTGGGGCCTACTGGAAGTGTCAGACATAAAATCATTACATCAGGTGTTTACATCAGCAAGCATGAATTAGTTAAATACAAAAAACAGCCAGAAGAAATACTTGCAGACTCCTCTTAATGAGGCTGATTAGAGCAGTGTGATCCGGCTCTTGAAGGCACAGGAAGTAAGAAGAGTGATTGGCAGGAGGGAGAGCAAGCGGATCGTGATCTCACTAGCTGGCGCAGTTTGGCTTCGCGAGCGGCAGCTTTCTCCATCCATCCCTGCTGCTTTTCAACTTTATCTCATCTCATCGTCTGGGTGTTTCTGCAGCACTACACAGAACGAGCCTCTAAACTAGTGTGGGAACCATTTTGAATGACAGGGCAACTGTAGCATCTGTTGTTGGTTGTGCTTTAATAAAACCTGGACTATTGATCTGTGCTGGCACCAGAATTACTCTGAGGAATAAGCTGTTTAAGGTCTAATTCAGGGTTTGGCACTGACCTCTGAAATGTTGTTTACTGTTCTGTTTTGGAAATGCAACATTAATTTAACTGAAACGACTGAGCAAAACTGTCCCAGTTTTGATAGAACCTGTTTGGTGTGCAGATGTAGAAAGTGTGAAGTTGTAAGAGGATTAAATATTGAGGTCTCTGTGCCTGTGTGAGAAGGTAAAATTCAGAGAGAGGGAGAGAGAGAGAGAGAGAGCAAACTAATACAGCATGCTAAAAATTTGATAGGAACTGTCTCCCGCGAAGGTTGTTCTGAATGTATATGACTTAGCCTACGCAAATGTCAGTGTGACTGAAGCAGATGCATCTCAAAATCATGTTATACATTGCAAGACGGTAAGTCGTGGACCTAACATTTCACAGCATAGAAACTTTTGCAGTGAACGTTATGTAGGCAATTCAGACTTTCCTAGGCTGGTAAAGCTATTGAATTTTCTCTGAACAGATAAGACTCAGCCATTGATGTGACATCACTATAGATGGAAAGATTATAAGGTGCTAGGACTTTATGATGTGGACAACAAACATTACAAACATTGTTTTATCTCACAATATACTCAGAAATTACACACAAAGATGGCTTAACTTAAAGTCAGCTACTTAAAGAAAAGTTTAGCATGACTATTTAACAACCTGTAACAACTTCAGAAGTAAACCTGCTGTTTGTGTTACTGTGCCTTTAAGATTGGTACATGTAAATGACCTCTGTTCTCATTGTCTGTCCTGCATTGTGCCCCTTCAAACAGCAGCCTGCTCCTGAGACATCTCTTATGACTTTAAAGCGAATGAGCAGGAGAAACTGCTGTAAGCTAAAAATGGAAATATTATGGTATTTGGACATTTGTGCTATTATAAAAAATGTAGGCGGTTCATTGTTTTAGGAAGCAAAATATCAAACCAAGTGGCTTTTATTTTAAACACACAGCTCCATTTTATTTGGGCAAAGAATTCTGGTGTGGCTGATGTGTTTTCAATCGCTATAATTTTTTGCAGACTTCTGCAAGTTGTATGGTTGGACACAACGTTCATTTTTACATTGTATATTTCTGAGTTTGTAATCCCATCAACAAGCACAAACTCATGACAGCCTAAGACATTGACATTTCTACCTCTGTGCTTTACAGTACTCTGAGTGCACTCTGGTTAGAATTCTGGTTGGGAGTCCACCAACAGTAATAGATCATGCTAGAAGTATTTCTGTAAAACAAATATAATATTGTTTAGAATTATATTTTAAATTTTATAAATTAACCTAAAAAAAACATTAAAGTTTACCAATGGTTCATTTTTTTTTAAAAATCTTTCAAATATTTTGAGGCCAGTGCATGCTTTGCTTTTTGTGATATCACAAAAACATTGATTTCAAAAGGGGCAGCTTTTGCAGTTTACACCCTATTCGAGCTGGATTTGTTTTACCAGAGGAGGTCTGGTAATGTCGTTTTATAAGAGATTCAACTGGCCGATTTGTACAGGTTAATGTATCTTTGAAATATCTGATATTTGTCATAGCCTGGCTGTTCGCAGTGGTGTTAAGATTGTAATTTAACAGATCCAGACAAACTACAAAAGAGGACATTAAATTAGTAAAGTGGGCTCAATTAACTTGATAAATTATGATAAACGGGACAAAAATCGCTTTGTCTTGTGAGCGGTACCTTGCAATATTTCATTTCATTCTCCTTCTAAAAAGCCCCTCACCAAAATGTTCTAGATTCCATTAGCACTGTTTTCAAAAGGAACTGTGCTGAGCTCCTTTTTTACAGAGTAGTCTAAAACATTTTAGTGATGGGTTAATTAGAGTGATAATGAAATAAAACATCTACCTCTCACATAGCAGAGAAATTTCGGTCCTGTTGGATGAATAGGGCTAGAAAACGTAATTCCCTCAAGAATGATTACTTAGCAAGCTTGTAGAAATGATAGACAAGGCAGGTTTATATTGGATCTCAACAGTAATCACTCAAATTATAGCTCCTCCCCAGGTAAAACTAATCCAGCTTAAATATGACTTTAATTCCCATATATCGACCATATGTAGTAGCAAGTGAATGGTAAATTTTTAAACTTTAACAACATATATAATGGATTGAACTCTTATTCTTAAGAAAATGTGTTTTCAATGAAACGGGCCTTCTAAGTAATAATCTATACTCAAACATTCAATGAAACTTGAAATTTATTACTTGATGTGAATCAAGTGTTTTCTGCTACATTGCAAAAGGTTTGTACTTTGTAGAAATGCTTCAATTAATCATGATATTGAGACAAAGGCAGTTAATTACACGCCCAATGATTTACTGCAAATGAAACTTGGTAATTGTGCTCTGGTTATGCAGTCTTATTTAACACTTAGATTAGTGTGAGAGGGAAAGTGGTGAGTCAGTTAACTTCATGAGTGTCGTATATCATGCTCGCTTCGTGGAATCACGTGCAGTTGATAGAATGACTCAGCTGCCGCCGTGCTGATATACAGATATTTTCATCAACAGATTTTAACGTTCTGGAGCTGGAGGAATATGGGTCATTCTTTCTATTCTGCAAAGATTCAAACAAAAAAAACTATATCTGTGTAATTTCATGAATTAGAAAATGCAATACACAGGATGTGAATTGCACTCTGCATTGTGGAGAGCGCATAAACTGTTTTGGTAGGCATAGAGTAAGTTAAACTCTGTATTGTGGAGAACCCAGTGAGTCACTGCTTGAAGACACTTGAAAGGAAATGATACATTCCTTTAAAACATTTCATCTTATTATGTACAGACTGCAGAGATGGTGAATCACTTCAGTTCATGAGTGACACTGTGCTCCCTCACAAATGGTCAGATGTGTCAAAGTTAAATAACAAAAGATTGGCTGGATGTGAAAACGAACCCCCCCCCCCATACCCCCCCCCCCACGGGTAATTGCTAAAAGCGCAATTCCTTGTCACAAAAAATGCCATTAGCCTGCAAAATGAGATGCATTAAGCAAATCCTTTGAGGATATGTCTGTTATTACAAAATAATGCTTCACAGATATTGACTTGTGTATTTGCTTTTTGAAACATTCTCTAAGGTTAATTCTGTTTTTTTTGTCCAGAAAATTGACACTAGTTTAGGAATATCTAATTGCATTGCTTTGTGTCTGTTTTATGTATGTCCTAAAAATCCTCCAGTCATAGTGATTTGCATTATTTATTTATTTATACGTTTATTTATTTATGTATGTATTTATTTATTTATTTATTTTAATTCCTTTTCAGATTTCATACCCTAGTCAAACTGCATTTTAAAACAACATGGATCTCCTGAACTGCTCCTCTGTGGAACTCTCTGATGTTCTGGTTGGCCGGATCAGCCCCGGTAAAGTCCTGCTTTCCCTGATGCTCTCAGTTTTGGCTGTGGTCACCACCATCATCAACTCCCTGGTGATCACCGCCATCTTGGTCACCCGCAAGCTCCACCAGCCAGCCAACTACTTAATCTGCTCCTTAGCTGTGACTGACCTTTTGGTGGCTGTGCTGGTAATGCCAGTCAGCATCATCTACATAGCGGAGGAGGCTTGGGTGCTGGGGCCAATCGTGTGCCACCTGTGGCTGGGCGTGGATGTTACCTGCTGTACTTGTTCCATCCTACATCTGGCTGCCATTGCCCATGACCGTTACCGTGCCATCACTGATGCCGTGGCCTACTCTCAGAAGCGCACTTCCAGACGTGCAGCCACAACTATTGTGGTCCTTTGGGTGCTTTCCGTACTTGTTTCACTTCCTCCGCTCATGTGGAGGAAATTTCCCAATCTAAGAGAAGAAGGTGGTGGCCATGGAGTTGGAGTTATGGACTGTTTGATAGAGCATGACCATGTTGCCTTCACAGTCTATTCTACATTTGGTGCTTTCTATATCCCCCTCACGCTCATCCTGGTACTCTACTACAAGATCTACCGGGCGGCCCAGACACTCCGTAACCGAAGAGGAAGCAGCCGTTTGGTGCAGCAGACAGTCAACAGTGTCATGTTAAGTTCAGAAAGAGAGGCTCCTCTCAGTCCAGACACGCTCAGCCCCACTGAGAAGTCTTTCTCTGACCCATCTACAGATGGAGACAGAGTCAGGATTGCGCCCAGTACAGGGCGGGTGGTCGGGAACCGCAGGGCCCCTGGGGCCAGGGAGAGACGTGCAGCTTTGACGCTGGGCCTCATCCTCGGGGCCTTTGTAATCTGCTGGCTGCCTTTCTTTCTCAAGGAGGTCATCGTGAACACCTGCCCTTCTTGTAGCATCTCAGCCGTTGTTGCAGACTTCTTGACCTGGCTGGGCTACCTGAATTCACTCATCAACCCACTTATATATACCATCTTCAACGAGGACTTCAAAAAAGCCTTCCAGAAACTTCTCCCACTGTGTTGTACAAACTATCGGTGAAGCATGTGGAACGCTCTTCCACATGCTTGTTTTTGGGTGTGACATTGACTGATACCCATGTATCTTATTATGTATGTTATTTTTGGGTGTGACATTGACAGATACCCAGGGAAATGACATCAAATAGAGACTTTGGTAAAAAATGTTCATAAAGTTTTCTTGAGTATTTTTGAGGTCAGACTGGGGACTCAGGGATGTAAAATGGAATTTACAGCTCATATGATTCACAATCAGTGCTGCAGAGGGTAGATGCATCAATAAATAAATAAATGAATACTAAGAGTTGAACTGCTTTTAGTCTGTGGAACGGTTCAACCATTTTTGGGGTTGTTAAACCAACCACCACATATTTTTGAACTGCTTCTTGAGGAACGCTATAAGGCAGCTCAACACACTTGGAGAACTGACTGCCTAATTCTGTGTACATGAGCTGGCAGATGTCCATGACTGGTCAGTATTGTAACTAGACCATTAGGGCAGAGGAGGTGAGCCATTCCACTAATGTACGTTTTTTGGACACTTGGACATGGATGAGATGCAAGTCTCTTAAAGGCATGGTTTGGCAAAAAAAAAAAAATCAAATTTATACAATTTTCCAGTTACCCCAAATGTGGTCAATCAGCTGAGACATGTTTGGTATCCAAATTATATTTCTTTAGCTAAGCACTGGAGCTATGAGGCTAACGTAGCTAACAGACACTAATAAATACATTCATAAAACTTCAGCCTGCTATAAAAATGAACAAAACGGCTGAACGCAGTGGACAGCCATTTTAGACAAAGGGTGCTGTGCTGTTGTCGTCTGGGTTCGATTCCCCGGCTGGGTGACCGGTGTCCTCTCTGTGTGGAGTTTGCATGTTCTCCCCGTGTCTGCGTGGGTTTCCTCTGGGTTCTCCGGTTTCCTCCCACAGTCCAAAGACATGCAGTCAGGCCAACTGGACATGCTAAATTGCCCCTGGGTGTGAGTGACTGTCTGTGTCTGTCTGTCTGCCCTGCGATGGACTGGCGACCTGTCCAGGGTGTATCCTGCCTTCTGCCCGATGACTGCTGGGATAGGCCTCAGCACCACCTCCCGCGACCCTGACGGAGAAGCGGCTTAGAAAATGGATAGATGGATGGATGGATGGATGGATGGATGGATGTTGTTGAGCACAACAGTGGTGTTTATCTACATTGTGAAGTTGTATTCAGTTTTATAGCTTACAGTAAGTCATGCTGTGTAAACCACATTGACAAGTCTGCGCAACCTTAACGAAGACCTGGATGGGCTGGTTGAGAGATGCTGTTTGGATGTATTAATGGAAATTATTTGGGCAACTATTGACTTGTAGTGGTAGCAGAACTACTTTGTAGGCAACATTAGCCTTGTAGCTCCAGTGCTAAACAAAAGAAATTTTCGACCCCAAACACTGACTACATCAGGGTAGGTGGAAAAATTGGTGTAAATTTTTGCAGACATATTCATCATTTGGGAGCAAGCAGTGTTGGTTAAACAGCTTCTTAGGCTTTCACCAAACATCACAGTCTATAGTCCATGAATGTGGTCATTGTAAGAATATGTATTTTTGTGCTTGTTTCACAATGGCTGCTCCATCATGAGTACTATATTGACTGAAGGTACTGACCTCTGTACGTATTAATAAACAGACCAAGTAGGTGTCAAGATTCTTTGAGTTTCTGAGCATTCACTCTTTTTTCAGCAGCTGCCCTGTTTAAGTGTCCGTCTCTTGCTGACGGTGAGCCTCCATTTTCAACCACTCTTCTTGTGACCTGAGGCAGTTTTACAAGTTTGGCATGCTGTCATGATTTTTGACAGTGTTGCCTGTGAATGTTTTTCTATTTCAGTGTCTGCCGTACTTGGAGCTCAACCTCATCCACCTATTCAACCGTGGTTCATCTTATACTGGTGATGTTACATTTTCCCTATTATTGCGACATTCATTGGTATCATAGTTATGGTCACATCGGTAATTAATGTAAGATGCACGTCCCATCTTCATTTTGCTAATTAAAAGCTAACAAAAGTGGTTGATTTAAAGCAGTTAGCAAATTAGCAACAGGAGCATACATATGTTTGCATGGCCCTTTATTCAGGTCATTATATGATACATCTTACCTCAATATGAAACACTAAAATAACCTATGAAAGTTTTTCCAAGGTCATGCTCAGCAACACTGGGTTGTCCAAAGTGATACAAGGAACAACAAGGAGCAGTTTTTCCAATAGGAACACACTTTGCCTCAGCTAGGCCTCAGTAAGCCAATTAGCTAGCTAAGCAACTTCTATAATTCAGTCATAGAATACATTGGCTTTTTAAATAATTGCTTGGTGCACTGCCTTTCTTTTTAGTTCTATTTGTATGGTCTTAATTTGCTAACAAGTTAACGGAATGAAGTAACAAAAGATGGTGTAAGTGAAATAGTAAGGTCGAAAATACCGTTGGTAGCACAAATGCCGGACTTACCGTTTTGTTAATTTTATATGTTAATATTTAGATATTTAAATTAAGTGTGTGTATTAAAAAGGGAATATATTCAGAAGCAGCCAGAGGTGTGGGCATCACTCTTTTCGTTCTGTATTAAGGAAATATGATTGTTTTCCATTTTAATCAGGCAATACAGGACCCTGGCAATACAGAGCTGTTTACAAATGACTTCAAAGAGAAAATGAAGGGCCCAGGGAACATAGAGATCATGCCTTCTCTTTGTATCTACAGACATACAACGTATAGTCAATTTGTTTTTCTGCATACTTTGTTAGCCCCCTTTTACCCTGTTCTGGACCTCCACAGAGCATTATTTGGGGGGTGGATCATTCTCAGAAATGCAGTGACACTGACGTAGTTGTGGTGTGGCACTGTGTGTTGCACTGGTACAAGTGGATCAGACACAGCAGTGCTGGTCATGTTTTTAAACACCTCAGTGTCACAAAAATAGTCAGCCAACATTTTCCTGTGGGCAGCATCCTGTGACCACTAATGAAGGACTAGAGAATGACCAACACACACTGTGCAGCAGCAGATGAGCTATTGTCTCTGACTTTACATCTACAAGGTTGACCAACAAGGTGTGTCTAATAGAGTGGACAGTGAGTAGACAGTGTTTAACTCCAGCAGAGCTGCTGTGTCTGATCCATAACCACCAGCGCAACACATACTAACACAGCACCACCACATCAGTTTTACTGCAGTGCTGAGAATGATTCACCAACCAAATAATACCTGCTCTTGGGACTACAGTCTGTAATTGTTGAACTACAAAGTGCACCTATATAGTAAGTAGACCTAATAAAATGACAAAATGGAGCATAGATACAAAGTGTTACTACTAAAGTCCTCAGTAAGTGTATTTATTAACTGTAATCCATGTGTGAGTACACAATTTATCGTCATATACTCCAGCAGGACCACCCCTTGGCTAATATTTAGGAGGTGGCGCATTCTCAGCACAGTGACACCCCAAATTGCCTCACAATTGAGAAACTGACCATTTATTAAAGGCTAGAGGATGACTAATAAATTGTGTATGCCTAAAGAGCTATGTTTTATAACCACACCCACTAGGCAAGGATTTCAAATGAAGTGGCCAGCTGCAGTGCATGTTTTAAAAAAAAAAAAAAAAAAAACACCACACACACACACACACACACACACACACACACACAACACTGCCACAGTACAACACACGTCAGGGTCACTGGTGTGCTAAGAACGGTCCAAACAAATATCTGGCCAGCAGTGGCCCTATGATGTATTTCTATTGACCGATTGTCTAGAGAGGAGCTGATAAATTGTGCAACAGACAGGCTACAGACAGGCTACAGACAGGAACCAAGCTGACTGAGCACCTCTCAGGAAAGTGCACCTGATAAGGCCAGTGAGTGTAGACAGGCATGCCTATTAAATTTAGGTAAAATGTCCAGCTGATGAACAAACTTTCAGGGCTTTTATTCCCTTTTCTCAGGGTTTTATATGATCAACTCTAAATGAACCCATGACATCAAAATACAAATTCAGGGAGCAATGTTAGAAATGGTTGCGTTATTTGCACCCCCCTCCACTCACTTCAAACAGACTGAATGTCTCAAAGGCAGTTGATTATAGCCACAATCAAAATACTTCCATGAATTGGCCGACGGTAAGAATCTCAAAATATTTAAGTACAACACTACCACCTGCTGGATAACAAGCACTTTTCCTCCAGTCATTTCACAGCATGATTTTCTTTGAGGACTTGACTAAGGAGTTTAATGCAATTAGGGAAAAAAAAAAAAAAAAAAAAAAAACCTTGAAGTGTGTTTTTTTTTTGGACAAAGTTTAAGTGACTCACTTAAGGTCACGTTAAAACCTATTACCACTCAACACACCTTTTCTGAAATAAGGCAATGACTTTTGGCAAAGGCATTAGTGCTGCAATACTGAACACAAGTGTGTCAAGATCCTTTTATTTACAAAAACATTTAAAAACCAAATCAGTACACTAGACCAGTGAACACCTCAGACATAGGAGCTACGATCTCTGGTTTGAGATGCTGGTTTATAAAGCCCAGCTCTTGCCCTCAAAGTGGGAGGACAAGATGTGCACAGGAGGCCTCCACCGATAACCTGGAGCACAGCTGCACCCCAGCAGATAAAAATAGCAGCCCCCAGCTCCCTCTTCTGTGCCTGGGCCACCAAAGGGTTGTAGAAGTCCATGATGACCACATGGGCCACCCAGCTCGGGGGCACAAGGCTCAGAATGCCTGCAATAAGAAAGACGACCCCAGCTCCTGTAGCTACTCTAGCTTTGGCGGTGGCATCTTCAGCCAAGCAGTTTGTGTATTCACCCCCAGCTACATTAGCAACTATAGCTACAACAGCAATTAGGAGAGCAATAATAAGGATGGCTCTAGAGGCCTGGAGGTCTGAAGGCAGTGCCAGCATAGAGTCAAAGATTTTGCACTGCATTTGGCCTGTGCTTTGTACTACACAGCTCATCCACAAGCCCTCCCACATGACCTGTGCAGTCACAATGTTGTTGCCAATAAAGGCAGTCACTCGCCATAATGGAAGGGTACAGGCCACGATTACACCCAGCCAGCCCAGTGTCCCCAGTGCAGCACCAAGCATCTGTAGACCCGCAGCCATGGCACACTCAGGACGGGGCTGTGTTTGACCTGGAAGAAGACAGACGCAGCAAAGCTGGAAGTGAAATTGTTCCAAAATGGCTCTTTGACAGTGCACAGAAGGTACAAGTCTGTCCAACTCCAACATTTATATCCAACCTCCATCTGCAGCATAGTTACCACAATCGCTTCCACGCATTCCTCCTTTACTGAAGCGGCTTATTACAAGAACTTTGCCAAATGTTATGCCAAGGACAGGAAGATGCTGTGGTAAACAACCTAAACACTATAGATGCAGCAGAAATACATGGGGGTTAAAGTTTACTGCTAATGAAAGTAAGTGAACAACCTGTAGGTGGGTATTACATTGAAAAACACTACATATTTCAGATTGTTGGTCTGCCAATAATGTAATGCTCAACTTGCAAGTACAAGAAAGGTCTCTGGCCAAGAAACATGTCGCACAAGGTTTACCAAGTAACAATTTTAAGCCGAGGTGAGACTGACCAATTTCTATAAACTTCAAGTAACACTTACTGAAAATATTACGTGTTGGCCAATTCAATAACAATTACATGTAGTTGTAAAACAGTCATCCTTAAGCCTTCCTAAAAAACATGCCTTATGGTTACATCTGAGGACTTGATTTTGAAGACCAACTTTGTAGCCAGGAACATTTAGTAATTTTGTCCAAGAAAAATGTTCTACTAAGCCTGGTTTGTCCACTCTTATCCACAAAGGGGCAGTGTGGCTGCAGGTTCACACTCCAAAAGCAGGCCAGCTCATTTTGGAGTGAAAACCTGCAGCCACACCAGCCCTTTCAGGATAAGTATGGACCCCTGTACTAAGCTTTCCAGTAACACCAGACAAAAAGGTAGCCAAATATACATTTATGCACAATTTAGAAAGAAGTATCCAACCCTAGTTCAGCTAGAAGTCACACTAGACCTCCTCAATTCATAACCAGGTATAATAAACCAATAATCAGTTAAACACTTCATTACTTTCATTACTAAAGTATATCAGACTTTGAACTGAGCCTCAAAAAGCAGAAGAAGTGAAGTCTGTCAAGTTGCAGGCTTCACTTTGATGCACTCCTTATCTGGATCACTTGAAGCATTACACATTCACCAACAAGTTACCACCACCTGAAGTGTTCAGCACTTCAAACTAAACAATGAAATACATAATACTAAGTATAATTATCCACAATGTACAACATGCATGGTGTAATACTCAGCCACAGCAAGACAATGGGAGACATATGGAATAACCCTGCTTACCTGCAAGTTATAAAACCGATGCAGCACAAATTAAAACCAACAAACTAAACCAGGAACCTGACTGCTAAAAGTGTGAGCAAAACGTGCCTCTCTTGCCCACAACACCAGCTAACAGCACTCAACTAAAACAATGCAGAGCCAGCACCCATCACACTTTAGTTATAAGGCACCAGTTCATCTTCCTGCACATTCATTGGCCAATAGCCATTCTGCTGCTAATTATTCTCCCGCTGTGATTGGTTGATGAAAATAATTATGTGTCAAGTGATGGTAGCATGCCAGGGGCTTTGGAAGCAAGACAGACCCAACTTTCCCAAACCTATGTTTAAACACACCTCCTTGTATCTACATTATTTGCCCATTTTTTCAGCTTCAGTTACCATATAGGTTCACTTTGTGGTTCCACAATTACAAACTGTAGTCCATTTGTTTCTCTGCGTACTTTGTTAGCCCTCTTTCACCCTGTTCTTCAGTGATCTGGAACCACACAGTACTACCGTACCCAATATTATTTGGCTGGTGGATCATTTTCAGTACTGCAGTGACACTGACATGGTGGTGGCATGTTATTGTGTGTTTTGCCAGTACAAGTGGATCACACACAGCAGCGCTGCTATTTGTATGTACTGTAAATTCAGTTAGTTTCAGTTAGTTAGTTAGGCTGGCAAAATCTCACATACAGCAAAGGTAAATAGTTTTTAAAAATTTTATTGACTAAGACTTTTGCAGAGTACTGTATAAACATAAACATTTCAGTATTAGCAGAATTTTAGTGATATAATTGAAAGAAAATTATATATATAATATAATATATATATATATATATACATATATTTGTTGTTTAATTCTGTTTTGTACACTCCTGTATTCAAGATGTTTCACCCACTATTTAACTATTCACTACATATTTGCTGAACTAAACCTGTTTGACATTCCAGACAGTCACTATTTCACTAATAGGGTGTGATTTCAAATGCAGCAATAGTTTCAGGGCTTGACAAGTAACTGTAACGTATGTAATTGAATGGCTGCTTCAGACGGTCTTGAAAGAACAGCTCTAGTCCATAGCTAGTTATATAAATATATATCTGGTTCATGTTGATAATACTGTATGAGGTGGTGGTGATAGAAACCAGAGATCATGATGTCTTCACAATTACAACCATTTTATTCACTATCCAAAACCACTGGTGCATCTGTGTCTTCTGATTTTATGTGTTATGTTGATGATGGTAAAATAGTGATAAATTTGAATAAAAATGTTTTAACCTTCTCTCAAAAGGCAGTGTAATCATAACCATTCTTTTCAATCGCTTCCTGTGATTTAGCTTTTAGGGGCATTAAAATGTTGGCATGCCTGCACCCACTGAGAAAAGTAAGTTCATATTGGCTGGTGCATTTAAGAGAAGAAAACAAAACAAATTAGTTCAAAACAAGGTGTGTCAATATTTGTAAGATATTTGCGTATAACAGTATTCAACAAAAATGGTCTCATTAACTGTACTAAAGGGCCCATATAATGCAAAACTTAAGTTCTCCTACTTATTTGAAATAAAGGAGTTTAAAGTGATATGTAAACAGCCAATTTTAATTCATTGTTTCTGTGATGGCATGAAAACCAACTCGTTTTCAACTGTTCACCTATTCAGCCTACAGCAGTGTAGCTCAGCCCACTTATACTGAGTTGATCAGTGCTTTTTGAATGAGGTTCAATACAGGGCAGCCAATCATAATTGAGCTCATTTATCTTCTATCATTTTTAAAGGCACAGTAACAAAAACAGACTTTGATAGTAAGAGATAAAAAGAAGTTGGAAAATGGTCCTGTAAAAATGAATTATGACTGGTATAATTAATAATTAAATGTTTTGATGGCTTAAATTACTGTGTCATGACCTACTACTAGCAGCAAAACTACAGGAAGGATATTGTGATAGCGTAATCTTAACCGTCTCAATGGGCAAGTAGTGATGTTAGGCTTATAAATGGTATAAGTGGACCTCAAAGGGATCAAAATACAATGAAAATGTAGGCTATGGGCCTTTTAATACAAACGTATCTTTTAATTACTAACTTCTATGACTTCTTCTTCTTCTTCTTTCGGCTGCTCCCTTTAGGGGTCACCACAGCGGATTATCTGCCTCCATCTTGCCCTATCCACTGCCTCCTCTACTTTTACACCAAACTAACTTCTATGACTAACATATATATATATATATATATATATATATATATATATATATATATATACATACACACACACACACACATACATATACATACATACATATACATACATATATATATATACATACACACATATATACATACATACATATACATACATATATATATATATATACACACACACACACACTCATACACTACATTGCCAAAAGTTTCAAGTATTCACTCATCCATCCAAATCATTGAATTCAGGTGTTCCAATCACTTCCATTGCCACAGGTGAATAAACCCAAGCTCCCAGGCCTGCAGACTGCTTCTACAAACATATGTGAAAGAATGGGTCACCCTCAAGAGCTCAATGAGTTCCGCTTCTCCATCTGGCAATCCAATGGATGAGTCTTTGGCGATTGCCAGGGGAACGGTACTTGTCTGACTGCGTTGTGCCAAGTGTAAAGTTTGGTGGAGGGGGGATCATGGTGTGGGGTTGTTTTTCAGGAGTTGGGCTCGGCCCCTCAGTTTCAGCAAAAGGAACTCTTTATGCTTCAGCAGATCAAGAGATTTTGGACAATTTCATGCTCCCAACTTTGTGGGAACAGTTTGGGGACGGCCCCTTCCTGTTCCAACATGACTGCGCACCAGTGCACAAAGTGAGGTCCATAAAGACACGGATGAGCGAGTTTGGTGTGGAAGAACTTGACTGACCTCAACCCGATAGGACACCTTTGGGATGAATTAGAGCAGAGCCTGTGAGCCAGGCCTTCTCGTCCAACATCACTGTCGGACCTCCCAAATGTGCTTCTGGAAGAATGGCCAAAAATTCCCATAATCACACTCCTAAACCTTGTGGAAAGACTTCTCCGAAGAGTTGAAGCTGTTATAGCTGCAGAGGGTGGGCCGACATCATATTAAACCCCATGGATTAAGAATGGGATGTCACTCATCGAATACTTAGAAATATAGTGTGAGTGTGTATGTGTGTGTGTGTATATATACACCGCTAAGGGTGAAAACCATTGGTGGTAGTTGCTAAATTGGTTTACACATCCTGTATTCACTTTTTTTTTCACGTGAGGCCAGTTTATCCATTTATCACCATTTTAAAGCTGCTCAATTCTAACTTGTCAATAATCCGGTGGGATTAAATTGATGTTTTATGACTTATGTTCGTGCTATAGTTACAAATGTCACTGGTAACTGGACGGGGGGTTTTACTGAAATGTGCACGGGGGAAAAGAAAAATTAAAAGTCCAACAGTTGACAAATCAGACTCGCAGAAGGAGGACACATGCGGGCCGTGGGTGACTGAAAGGAGATTTGGTCCAGTGGCGAGGCAGACAGTGCGGAGCTGCAGGAAGACTGACAGGCCGCTCCGCCAACCGGCTGCGCCGGGAGGTCGGCTGGGCTTCGGCTGATGCTAAACGTTTGTGGTCTGTGTTGTACGCGCTGGGTTAGACAAGCAGTATGGCGGAAGAAGAGAGTGAATTGGAGTTAGACAGGTTCAAGAAAGCTCTGGAGAGTTTGTTACACAGCAGTGCGAGCGACGAACACGGACCCCAGAGCAAGAACTACTGCACCAGGTTTTGTGAGGTGAGACAAAGAGCTGCGCGTTCGCGAGAAAAGCAAACACACAGCTCAAAGCTGACGTTAGCCAGGCAGCTAACAGGCGTTAGCTTGTCACATTCCCCCTCCCCCAGTCTGTGCTCGGTCACTTTTCGCTAAATATACCCGCTGTGCCATCCAGCGGCGTTTTGGGGACTCCGGCGAGCGTGTAAATGCGAAAATGATGTATACGTTTGCTTGAAGTTGCATTTTAACTGACGTTAGCTCGCTGTGGGCCAGCTAGCCCGCTAGCAGCTAGGCTAAGATAGCTGTTAGCTACATTCCAAAACAACACGGCGATTGTCATCCTGCCAGATTGAGTTCAGCTCGCCAGCTCATTAGCTAGCTTAACGGTAGCTAATTTTGGCCGGCATAGGAGAAAAGCAGACTAAGCGTTTTGAAACTTTGTTTGAATTTATAGACCGACTGCTTGTAACTTGCTGATTCGAGCCCAGCCTTAAAGTGCTCTTTGTGTTCGTTGTCCTGCCTGAGCTGGCCGTGTTGGAAACTGCATCGCTGAAGTTTGTCAGAACTTGTAGTGATTAGTGTTGAGAGATGTAGACATCCTGATCAACAGTTGTACTTTGCCGTAATGTCCCACCGTGGCACGTATTTAGATGTAGCTCCCTACATAAAACTGCTGGTAAGATGTTTTGATGGCCTAAATAACCCTTTCAGAAAACGCTACCAGCATTAAAACTACAAGTAGGATGTTTTGATGGCCTAAATTATGTCATGAACTGCTCTCAGCAGAAAACCTGAAGGTAGGATAATTTGATGGGCTAAATCTCCTTATCAGGGGGGGAAAGTAGTGATTTTAGGCTGAATCCGATCTGAATTCATATTAAAGCACAAAATGTTTGATATAGTATGTTAATACACTATGCTAATGATGTGCGTGCCACAGTTTTCTCTGCTCCCAGCACATCTGAACTCATCAGCTAATGAACAAGCTCAGACTGAAGTGTAGCAGATATCAGGTGAGATGTTATCAGCGATACAGTTAATGTCCCCGATCTTCTGGAGTTTCGTCCTCATTACTAAAATAAGTTTTCAGAAACCTGTTGCTTTTTCTTTTTTATTTACACCAAAGGGCATCTTATGCAGTAATGTAAACATGAAGCAAAGAGAAACCATTTTTCGAGATTTTTTTAATGGATTGTAGTCTGATCTTTTGAAGCAACCTGAAACACCCAGCAAATGACATGTAACTCGGAGCCTGGGATCTTATCTAAACTGTCCACAATAGAATTATTACAACTACAAAACGTCTGGTCAACTGGAACACTGCTTTTTTTTTTAATGGGCAGTATGTGTGTAATGCTTTATTTCTTTAGGTATGCATATGCAAACAGGTGACAAATTGAATGAACCAACATACAGTTGCATCTTTGTAAGGTGTGGGGCCAACACAAGCCAAAAGAACAACTTCGGTTTGCCTTTGCATAGATTCTTCAAGCCTTTGAAGCTGTACTGGAGGGGAACATCATGCTCTCAGTTGGTGTTTTGATGATGGTGGTGCAGAGCGCTTTCTAACACATTGGTCCAAGATCTCCCATAAGTGTTCAGCTGAATTGTGCTCTGTTAACTGTGAAGACCATGGCATATGATTTACATCATTCTCTAACTCACCAAACCATTAAGTGACTGCTCGTGTCCTGTGGAGTGGGACATCACTATGATCACCCTTTCCATGTTTCTGTAGATCAGTGTCTGTTTTTGCTCCCTAGAACTATCCAGTGTGCACCTGTCTTTTAGTGAGGGCTTTATGCGCTCAAACTCGTCTATAATATCACACTATGCATTTGTGGACATACTGTTCTTGCTGACTGTCTTATCATTTCCTTTCCGTACATAGTGTACTAGTGCTCCAGCATCAGAGTTCCTGAATGTGTTCTTTCTAACACAGTTTTCATCCTTATTTACCGATGTCTTTCACATTGACCTAAACGCAGTTGTCACTATAGTCACTGTTTAGTCTTTGTGACAGAAGCTTTGGCCATCCATGTCCCAGTAATTAACCCTTTTTCAAAGTCAATTAGATCTTCTCTTGTCATCTTTATCTAATATCTAAAAGGTCAACTGGGCCTGTTCTGTTTTTGTTGTTTTTTTTTTGTACATATCACAGAGTGTGGTAGGATGCTTAGTTGTATATGCAATTTCAATATTTTTTCATTTATTTATTTTATTTATTCTTAATCTGTGTCCTGCTCTGTAAATAGATCACTGTATATAGTATAGGTTATATATTACTCAGCACTTACAGAAAAACAATTGAGAGATTTCAATTGGACATTCTGTTTATTAAAATAGATTTTGGAAAACATGAGCTTAGTTTTGTAACATTAGAAAACTTATGAGGAGGGAAAATGTACACTAACACTCATATGTACAGTGCAGTGGTATTCTAGACCAGTGGTCTTGAGTCTGCTCCTGTCTGGCCAGTGTCCAACAAAATTAGGTGATTTCCCTGCTCAGGCTTGCTTGACTTATCTCCATAGTTAATTACCTGGTTTAGTAGGTATATGTGTGCTGTAGTTAGGCCCCCCAGGACTGGACTTCAAGAACCTTTTTCTAGAACATTTTCTGTTGCTGTTCAGTTTGTTTCATTTTTTTGTCATGGGTTGAATGAGCTATCTATTTCATCTCATCCTTTCCCATTGTACTTTATTTCTCCTTGTAGCTGGTTGAAGAAAACACAAGCCGATGGCAGGTCCCCCTGCCACAGCTGCAGGTTCTGAGGAGTGCCCTGTGTGCTTTTGTCCATGGTGCTGCATTGTTCCCTTCTGATTGTGAACATGTCCGCTACACTTTGAGCAGTCTTGCCCTGTAAGTATAACCTGCTGCCATAATCTGATCGCAACCATACACGACTTGTTTTGTTTCATAGCTTTGCAACAGGTTTGCGACCTTGTGGTGCCTCAGTCTGCAGGCATTGCACATGTTTTCTTGGTCATTTCATGTAACGTCATTGTCTTCTTTTGCTTTTATTTACTCTCTTTGACTTGGAGCAGTGGATCTTCAAACAGAGCTTTAAATCTGTCAGTGAACATGTAACTGATATTACAATTTTGCAGGAGTGTCTTTGAGCTGCTGCTGTTTTTTGGGAGAGATGAGTTCCCTGAGGACCCTTTAAAGGATATTCTGGAATCGTTTCAGGTAATTTTGTCATCTGAATTCACATACAGCCCATACAGATATTATATAGATATTAGAGCGTAAGATTTTTATGTGAAGGTTGATGCAGCTGACCACGGTGGCAGTTTCTGAAGTTTTCATGTACTCCTTGATCACCACTTCCCAGATTCAGCATAATGACAATCAATCAATATAAAATAAAATAAAATAAAATGGGTAGCCTGTGTAGTATGACGTGGATAATTTTACTCTCCCACACTCCTTTAACAGATCTTGCGTTTACATGCAGCTAATGGCAGTGCTTAATAAGACACTTTGTATAATTGCATCATGTCTTTTTCCAGGAATGTCACTCAAGTCTGGTGAGGTATCAAAATGTGTACCTGCTCCAGGTTAGGCAGATCATCAAAGATGGAGGGCCTTGGACGAGCCCTGTGCTGCGAGGTATCCTAAAGGAATTGGAGCAACCACAAGTGGAGGGTGTGTTTTAGTTTGTTTTACTGCTTTTATTAAAAACATTGCCACATCACAAAATGCATGTATAGGTTTTGGCTTGAAACGATGCCCACCATAGCTTACTTGACCTTAAGGATTTTTTGTTCTCGTTTAATATATGACAAGTAGTCATCAATAGTTAAATGAAAATATTAGCTGTATATATTTTCTGTAAGTTTTTCTGTGGTATTCTGAAACCAGTGGAAAATTGCTTGTAACTTGATCAGTCATAGTGAGTTTTGTGCCCCCCACCTCCCCCCAATTTAATCCATCTTCACAGAGGTCCCCATGTTATGGCGAATGAGGTAAACAGTAAGCCAACTAATGTCTTGCCCATAAATTGCTGTTTTTCCACAGTGGACAGATATCTGAGCTCTGAGTTGTCAGTGTTCTTTGAATTGCGGGTGCGTTATTTGCTGGCCTGTGAGCGAACCCGGGAAGCCATGGCTTTGGCGCAGACATGTAGTCAGCACCCAACTACAGGTCGGCACCTTTTCTTCAAGCAGGCCTACCTCTCTTGCCTGTGGAAGGCCTCTCAGAAAGAACGACTGTTCAAGGAGGTGAGCCAGCATTTCTCAGCTATTTTTGATTCTCGCCTGGCTATTTTATGGCTGTGTTCACAGTAAAAGCGTCATTGCTTAATTCCATTTTTTTTTTTCAGATTTAAACGTTCTACCTTCATAGTTAACATTTTGATTGAGTCATTAGTCTGAAAAGTATTAAACATCTACACAGTGTAGAACCACATATCCTCAGATCTCATGTGAAAAGATTGGATACATACAACGTTTTTGGCTAAAAGGTCAACCCTGTACAGTGTTGTCAGTAGTCCATAGAAAAATGGTGCAGAGTTGTCTTTTGTAGCAATTGACTGCAGAGAGTGAAGATACAAAAAAAGTGTGTTAAATATGCGGGGAAAATAGCTGGTGAGCTTTGATTTGTTGACTCATATTTTGGTTTTGTTTTGAAGATGGCAGAAATTGATGGGAAGGATGCTGTGGAGATCCTCTGCATTGCAGAGAATGAGGAGAAGGATCATTTGCTTCTGGAACTAAGCAGAGGATTCCTTTTGCAACAACTCAGGAGTGGAGACATGTACTACCTTTGGTGAGCCTCATAACAGCCATTCACTCCAGCGTATGAGTCAGCAACAGCTAGATGTCACACCTTACGTCTAGAAGTAAACAGAATTAATTAAGTTGGACAGAGTTTCCTGAAAATATACATCAGAGTCTCTCTTGGATTGAAATGAAGCTGGTAGCAGAGCGTTAACTTCACCAACACACAAAGTTCGCCTTCACAACCTAAAAACACTTAGTCTAGCTCCTTTATTGGACTTGTACAGCCATGATTATAGATTCAGGCATCAGAACCACTTTACTATTTAAGATATAATGGGAATGCTTGTTATGAAGAAAAGGACCATAATACATTGAAACAACATTAAACTAAAATAATACAATGGTTATTTTAACAGAGAAGACTCACATTTGTGGGTTTCTTTGGTTGTTTTTGCAGCCGTCTTGCTCGTTTTTCTTTTCTCATAACACTAGATTTGGAGTGCATCTGAAAAACCTCTCTTTGGGGGGGCCATGTAGCCCTAACACTTCACCCTACTCCTCTATCTCGACAAAAACTGGCATACCCTACCTCTAGACGTGAACGCCAAAAGCTAAGGGCTAAGTGGTAGGAGCAAGGGTTGAAATGAGACTGGGCCCAAGTATGGCTCCAGTGTATCATTGTATGTTACTGCAGGAAACCCAAACATGTGCAGGACAGTGGGTAAACCAAGACCAGGGTTGGGAACCTGTACTTTAGACTGTGGTGGTAATTTGAATTCAGCGTGGAAGGGCATGACAACCATGGCACTAGGAAACACGCAAATAATTCATATGAGTATCTTGCAGTGTCTCCCAACTATAGCTGTCATTGAGCAGTTTATGCATGTTACCAGCAGAGATGTATATCAGAATCATATTTACATCGGCAAGTAATTGCTTTAAAAAGTTATCGCCATTCGACAGGTGTTTAAATGGCCAGTATTTCATTAAATGTCTGCTTCATTTAATTGACTATTTATTATTCACCAGATGAGCAGAATGTTCACATGAAGATGAGTTTTATGCCAAGTTGTCTGTGTTTTATTAGTTTTACTGCAGTTATAAACCTTTTTACATCGGTTACATTTATCTGTAATGCTACTCCAGGTAAATGTTACCCCAGTTTCTACATTTTAATATCAGTATTTCAGCCCTGGAAGATATGTGCTTGAAAACCATTGGATGTCAACATCTTGGAGAGTCACGTAGAGAAGTGTATACTAATACTTATACATGATGTTCACCTTTAGGGATTTGGTCTTCATTTGGTGTAACCTATACCTCAGAGTGAAGGCCTCCAAACAGGACCTTCTAGAAGAATGCAAACAGTTGATTTCATCAGCCACCAACATCAAGTCAGTCTTTCCATTTATGAAGGTGATTTTAGAAGAGGTATGTTCATGTACCATGTATTTTATCATACTATATCTTGCTGTGTATTGTACATTTAGGACTATTTTTCAGTACACAGGTGAAGGTTGGTCTTGGGCCTCATTCGCCAGTATTTTTTTCTTAAATTTGTTCTAGAGAGAGGTCCTAAAATCTTCTTACCTAAGAACAAATCTCAGACAAGAAAACAGTGGTAAATGTCAGAACCTTTGTGAAACTTGTGTAAGAGAAGAAATTTCTTCTTGAGAACAGTTGGTCAGTAAGGCCTATTGATTTCATGCATGAGGTTAAACTCTTGTATATAAATTCTTATATCTAGACTATCAAAATATATTGTTCAGTTACAACATGGGGGGGCAACGTAAAATAATTATTCTTAAGTTGTCTGAGTGAAGGATGTAGGTCCAGACCTGCTGACAGGTTGTTGATGTTTAAAGGATTAAGTTGTCTGTGAAAGTAATCCTTAAAAAGCCTATGTCACTTTTTGCATGTAACTGGGCAACAATGTGATATTTTATGTGGTATGGTTGTAGTTAATTTTACATTCAGCTAATTTTTTGTCTTTGTTTTCAGCATTTGGGGAGAGATGGCTTGACATTTTGCATAGAGCTCTGTGCCCAAGCCCTTCAGACTGACCTCAAGAACGATCCCATCACCAAGTCTCTCATCTATAAAACCATTGCATACCTGCTCCCAAGTGACCTGGAAATTTGCAGGTTATGTGCCTTGCTTGTGTTCTTTCTGGAGCGCACCGTTGAGGCCTACAAGACCGTGTTTCTCCTGTACACCCATCCTGATCAGGAGTACCACCTGGACACAAGTCCTGTTGGGAACCATGTTCGCTTTGAAGTCATTCAGATTCTTAAGAAGGGCTTGTTCTTTGACCCGGAGTTCTGGAGCCTTCTTAACATCAAAACAAACTGTCTGAAGCTTATGAGTGACAAGGTAGCCAAAGCTGCCCTCTGTGAAATAATGGAAGAAGATAAGTGGGTGCCCAATTACTGTGCTAGAGGTCATTGCAAGTGCCGTGCTGAGCCAGTTGTCAAATCAGTGGCAAAGCCTGGTAGCACAAATACAGAGGAATGCGGGACCACCCCTGCTGGTGATGCATCCTCCAAGCTTCTTCCACCTAAGAAGAGGGGGAGGAAACCAGGATCGCAAATCACTAAGGATCTGGATCCCTTTCCTGTTCGGCGTTCTTTCAGACAGTTGGATTTGGCGCAAAACCATGCCAGGCAGCTGAGTGGAAGACGCCAGAGGTTTCTCAACAGGCAGGCAGAGATGAAGACCCTGAAACGCAGGGGTCGGAAACCCCGCTGGCTCTTGGATGAATTGGCTTCCCAGGCAGAAAACAGTGTCCCCAGGCAAGGCAAGAAACCAGGGCGGAAGCCAAAGCAATTAACTATAATGAAGGACACTGCCATCGATACACCAGTCATTGAAATCTCAATGGAATTTTCTTATCCTGATAATGAAGTTGACCTCCCTGCTGATGTTATGAGTTGGTCTGTCTCTACCATGGCTTCTTCCTTGGAGTCCAGATTTGATGAATCTAAATCTCCATGTCAGGATGCTCCTACACAGCCTTGTGATGAGACTTCAATTTCTCAGTGTCGGTTACTTTCAAAGGAATCTGCACTTTCATGGAGAGAAAAAGCAAAGACCACTGAAGAGTTTGTGTACCGTGCACAGGAGAGCATTGCCTTTTTGAGAAAATTTCACAACTATGCGAAAGTGCCTGAAGAAAATTCAGTTGGTGCCATTGATGACAAGGTAGTTGTGCCAGCTCCCCATTCTGCTGAACAGGAAACGCACTCAGAGGTTCCTGCACCAGTAAAGAATCATCCTAGTGAACAAGTGCAGTTAAGCACAAAGGTTGAAACTGAGGTGACCTCATTTACCCCTGCTGTAACACAGAATGGCTCTGGACCTCTAGAGGGCACTGTTGATGCAAACGAGACATCTGTTTCGGAGGCGCATTCTGTTCTGCATTTGTCATCAGTTACACCTGTTGAGGATGATACGGGCCCAGAGAACTTGGTCAACATGTTGCAGAATAGCACTGTTCAAGTAGATGAAGCAACTAGCTCCATGGCTGACACTATTCCTAAACCTGAAAATGCACTAGAAATAGCAGCTGACATAATGTCTTTTCTTGATAGCACACAGAACAAAGGTACTGATATCTGCCCATCTGAAAGTGGGTTTGAAAAAGCAACTGACAATGTTTCTGCCCCCCAAAATTCATCAAAAACAGCCAACACTACTCTTATTGCACCCCAAACAACAACTGACACTATTTCCACCCCTGAAAGAGAGCCCAAAGTTCTTGCATCTGCTGTTCCTAAAGAAATTCTACATGTTTATGAAATGCCCTCTGTAATTTCAGGTGGCCCCAAGACAGTTGCAGAAGTGAAAGCTCATGAAGTAGTGGTGCGTCAGACAACTGAAGATGAGCTGTCTTGTATTAGACCTCCAGTAACTAACAGTTCAGCTCCTGTGTCCAGTCCTCAGACTGTCCTGCGACTTGTACATTGCTGTGGGCTTTGCAATAAGGAATATAGAAACTCGTCGATTCTGAGACATGCATTTTGGCATTACCGGCTCGAAAGGAAGTGTATGTTTTGTCAGAGTTTCACTTATGTTCATGGTCCACTGTGTCATTTTAAGAAGCACATCAAAAAATTAAAAGATGTTAAACGACTCCCTGAGGAAAAGAAGAGTGAAGGTTCACCTGAGCGATCTGTGAAACCTGATCAGGCAGTACAGGGGACAGTGCCAAAGAAACCAAGGCCTGGGCTTGCACAGATAAAGTCAAAACTGCTGATGAGGCTAAACTTTAGAAGAGAGGCTGCACCTCCAAAAGCAGACAACAACGCAGATACTGACAAATGTCAGTTGAAGCAGAGTTTAACGACGACATCTGCATCCACTCAAGAGCCAGAGGAGGAGAAAAATAATAAGGAGAGCACTCCTAAGAAAAAGATCATATACTTGACGAGAGGTTTAGTTAGAAAGTCTCAGTCTAAGGGAAGGTTTCTTAGGAAACGTCTTGCTAGAAAAGCAAAAACTAGAACATTAATGAAAGAGAGAGATGTTTTGGTGACTAAGGATGGTCCAGCTCACCGGTTGAATGGAATAAACCGGAAGAAGCAAAGGATGAAGCGTGTTCAGGATGAGAGCAATCATGCAACTAATAAAAATGTACAAGCAACAACAAAACATGAAAACAAACAGCAAAAGACTGATATGGTGGGATCAGAAGAAAAAATGGAAAATAAAATTAACTGTGATGGCAATACCAAACAAGATAAAGCAGATACTAATACAATAGGGAAAAGCTTGAATTTGTCAAAATCAGAAGCAAAAGCAAAGTTGTTGCAGAAATCTGGGATAAATAAGAAAAATAGTAGACCGGCGAAGCAAAATGAGGGTGCTAAAATGGTAAAGAAAAGAAAGGTAGATGTTGGAACAGATGAACAAAAACAGACTGAAGGAAAAGAAACTACTCAGCCCACAAATGAACAGAAGAAATTTGAAGCTAGTGTAGTAAAAACAGCAAAACAAGAAAATGGGCCAGAGGCAGAATCAAATGAGACCTCCCAATCAGTGCAGAAGAACAAAAAGCCGATGAGAGCTGCTCCAGCAGTCGTCAGATGCCCTGGGGAGACATGCACATTCAGTGCAAGGCCAGGGCCTGTTCTCTCACATGTACTTATCCACCATCCTAATGATACCAAAGCCCTGGAGTTCTTCTATGACCTTGCCAAGGAAAAGTGTCTTTTCTGTGGCAGAAGGATCTGGACCCCTCAGCACTTTTTTGACCATATTGTTTCTCATCGTGGTAACCTCAAGCACCCATGCTATCATGTGGATTGCAAGGAGAGATTCAAAACCCGACTAGAGCTTGGCGACCACATGCTGAAAGACCATCAGCCACTTAAGGCAGTTTGCTGCTTCCCTGGATGCACAGTGCAAGTTTCCAACCCAAAGTTCTTGTATAGTCATGAAAGGGGACATTACAGAGAGGTCAGGACGAAGGATGTGAGCAAAAAGGACAAATCTGTAAATTCCGAAGTTCTACCTGGTAAAGAGGTCGATGAGATCAGTCCAACAGCTGCAAGCCCAAAGATGAGCCTTGTAGAAATGCAACAAATGCCTGAAAGCGTGAAGACGGCCGCTCCGCAAATGGAGTCACTCAAAAGTACAGAAAAGGAAAGCAGTGCTACACCTACTAAAGTAGAGGATGAAATTCCTTTGACTTTAAATAAAGGTTCTGTGAACTATACCAGTAAGACCCCTAGGCTTGTCAATGGCCACAGTGAGCATGAACAAGAATCTCCTGTTAAAACCCCTGCGTTGGCACCGAAAGAGCAGGAGACAGATTTTGGAAAGGTGAGCACAAAGCCCTTCATCCGCCCTCCCCCTTCAGCATACCTGGATGAACTGTACATCAGCATGCCCAAACGCTGGAAGGGGCCCCAGGTAGGCTCAAAGGGCTCCAGTGCCAGTGAGGTCAGCCCCATTAAAAGACAGGTCTGCCCCCGATGCTCTGCATCCTTCAACAGAGAGGAAGAGCTGCAGGTGCACAGAGAGAAGTGCACGTCCCTCTTCGGCTTTGATTCGGATGATGAAAGTAAGTGTACGAGTGTATGCTTAATGTAGATATAACCCTGTTTTAGGAAATCGTTTCTAGTCATGCTGTTTTTTTACATATGCATTAAGTGAGTATACAAGAGTAGCATCATTTACTATATGCGTGGCCTTGTTGAAACAGACAGTTAATCCAATTACACAGTGAAAAATCAATCTACCCAAACTTCTCCTTATCACAGAGGTGTCCAGTCTCATCTGCAAAGAGCAAGTGCAATTGCCACTTTTTATTCAAATAAGAACACCTCTAAAAACCTGCAGCCACATCAGCTCTTTGCAGATAGGGTTGGACATCCGTGCCTTGCCTCAAATGTGGTCAACAAGCCAAGATGTTTGGTGTCAAATTTTTTTAGTTTTGCACTGGAGCTAGACAGTTATTGCAGTTAACAAGTGATGGAAGCTCATACTATACTTGCCTTAAACCACAGCAGACAAGTGGACAAGAGTAGGCTATATAACTTGAAACAGTAAGTCATCTTGACACCTGATTTTTGTCTGAACTGTCACAGCAGTGTGCCAGAGTAGTAGTTTGCATGTTCTCCCCATGTCTGTGTGGGTTTCTTCTGGGTGCTCTGGTTTCCTCCCACAGACAATTGGATGCACTAAATAGTTCCTAGGTGTGAGCGTCTACCAGCCCTGTGATGGACTGGTGACTTGTGTAAGGTGTTTCTTGCCTTCCGCCTAATGACTGCTGGGATGAGCTCAAGCCCCCCCGCGACCCAGAAGGATAAAGTGGTTTTGTGTGTGTGTGTGTGTGTGTGTGTGTGTGTGTGTGTGTGTGTGTTACACTTTTACTACATATGAAACAGGAGTACTGTAATGTGAGCGCGTTACCAAGAACAAGTTATTAAGGACGTAACTGAAATGGCAGATAGTGTAACTGGGTTTATGGTGCGGCTTTTTCACTTACTACACTTAGTGAATCACTAGCTGATGTTGGATTGGTCCAGAAACAGTAAACATTTTCTCTAACAAACCAGCTTGTTGACACATCAGCCAAGAAGCTAATCAGAAGAGGTACCTTGGCCTCTGTTACTCATCCAACGTGAGAATCCACCACTTTCCCTTATTTTTGAATAGTACATTTTTAAAAATCTGTTTGAAGGTACATTCATCTGTATGCTGCTACACCGGTGCTGTCACCTAAAAAAAAAAAAAAGCCCCATGTTATTGTTGACTATTCATATTAATGTCCATTTATGGGTACTTGAAAATCAAAATTTGTTAAGCATGTCCCTATGTATAAGAATCCATTGCTCACTGCATAACTAGAGAAACAGACTTGAGACAGACATGTTGTTATGGCTGGTTGACTATGTTTGGGGTTTGCTTGTGTATTTTATTATTTTCAATGTGTAATTTTAAAGTTTTTTTTAAAGTACACATAGCTGTTCTGGTTTGCATTATTGTAACTTGTCCTGTGCTGATGCTGTGTCTAAACCACTGAATCCAATCAGATAAATATGAGAGAACCTTGATTTGAACATCTTGGCCTGGGCCTGTTGTTATTTTCCCCTCTTTGATTAATTTGCACTTTGTATCCTTGTAGGTGCCTCTTGAAGAAGCTGCACTTTCTATTAGAGTGGAGGTCCAGGAGACTGAGCTGATGTGTTGTTGAAAGCTGCTATTAACATTCTGAAGAATGTGTCCTGACAGGCCCCGACTGAAAAGGACCCCATTTTGAGCATTTAAGTGTAAAACAAGCTAACCATTTGGAGTACAGCTTGTTTTATCTCTTGGACGTTTCCCTTTATCAGGTTTTTTTTTTTTTTTTTTTTTCTGCCAAGCTTGTGGTCAGTGGACTTGGACGTGGAATGAAATTCTGAACTAAAGTTTTTGATGGATAACTTCAGCAGCCAGACTCCGTGTTCAACGTGATTTACACCGCTGAGGATGTTCCAGGGATTGACTGAAGTGTCTTAGTAATAAATTGCTTGCCATGCAAATGATACATTTGTTTAAAAAGGAAGAAAGGAAGTTTTTTTTTTCAAGTAGGAGTTTCCTTCCAATGCTGTGTAACTGATATTTGATACTTCCTTGGCTTATGGTGTGAGCATCCAGTTTAGAGGCTGTTTCAGCCAGACTGTTCAGTGCCAAGAGGGTCGTCAGGATTCTGCTTCAGTCTCTGCAATGTGACATTGGTTTTAGGATGTGCAAAGAATGGACTTAATTGTACTGGCTGTGCAAGCCACAATTTTTTCCGGCATATTTGGAATGTCGGCTTAATTATTTGTGAATAGTTACATCTTTTCATCACTAATTTTCACTAACTTTTGCTCTCAAACATGGATGTTTTAGATTCTGAACTCTAATGAGCAGATGTGGTGCTCAGGGGTTGTCTGATTTCTCCTTGTAATTTTTGCCTTTTGTATCCTACTGAATATGATTTTGTGGATACATGGATGCAGACCTGAGTCTTGCAGGCTTAATGAAGGACAAATAGAACTGCTGAAATAGTAATCTAGACGGGGTACAACCAACACAGCCAAGCTGTTTCTTTGCCCTTCGAACTCAAGATAAATCTAATAAAAAGGAAAGTGCTGCGTTACTCGCACAACTTCTTAGAACATTGATGTTACATACATTTCTGTTGCACTTCTCTTTAAATTCAAGAGAAGAAAACAACTGTGTCTCAACGAAGGCATATCTGGGCTGTTCCGCATAGGAGCAGTGACTTACTTATTTAATTTATTTTTCTTTTTTGTATCTTATGTAAATGTTTGAAAAGTTTGAATGATATATAATTGGGATGGGTTTATATATCAAGAGGTTTTTGTTCTAAAAAAAAAAAAAATAAAATACCTATGAGAATGAAGCTGAATGTTCTTTTAAGTTTGTCAAAATGATTCAGTACAGCATAGCCTTTTGGAAGACCGTAGATCGCAGATATTCAACTCCAGGCCTGGAGATCCGGGAAACGTTCAATCTCAAAACGTTGTGACGACGTGTGCATAATGGTGTGCAGCAAACTTTAAGGTGTGTTCTCTCATTTGATGAGTGTATTAAAGGTGTTACCCAATCAGCAGTGATATGTATATAAATATTAAAAAGGTGGTGGATCCTAATAAAGTCTTCCACAAATGCAGTTTGGTGTACGGAATGTTAGAAGACGTTTGTCGTGAGCATTTTATTAGGTTTTTTTTTCTTCTTTCAAACAGAATAAGCTAGAAGGACTCCAAAAATGGCCTTCTCAGCTGCTGTCGTTACTCTTGTGTAAATATCTGTTTACATAAACATTTTCATACATTTTGCGGGGCTTGAGCGCAGCCCTAGATTCCTGCAGTTTGTTGATTTTCCTGCTCAGGCTTACCTGATTCAACTAATGTGTTAATGCCAATTACATCAAGCAAGCAGTGGAAATTCTCCGTTTCTATATCTTATTGACTGGTTTCTTGTATCCTTTTAAAGTTTCCCAATCTTGATATTGGACCATCACCACATTTTAGTGTTTTCTTTACTCCATTACCCCTGATTAAACTCTTTAGCTGAATAACGAGCCTTGAAATTAAATGAGTAAGTTAAGGCCAGAGATGCTAATTGCTGGAACATCACAAATGACAGAGAAATCTAAGCGCTCAGCTGGGTAGTGTTTTAATATGAACAGTGATTAAAGCGACGTCTACGTTTAGATCAGTGGTAAATAGGGTTGGAAATTGTGGTTGAAGGAGCACATTCGGTAATGCTTGTGCATTAATTAGTGTGATAGGTAAAGAAAAACAACTGATCCTCCGGTGTTGCCAGTGTCAGTTCAGGACATGATCAGGCTCAGCAAGAACAGTGCATAAACCCCTCATTACTGAGACTAGCGCACATTTGAGTGGTACAAAAACCATAAGCATCAGTTAGAAGTAAAGTGACATCATAAGATTAGTCACGTTTCACCGTATTGTTGTTTGGATCCACTTGTCCACCTTATGAGGAAAAGTCACTGTTAATTATTCTGGCTGATCACCTTTACCGTATGTCATAGATTTCTATTCTGATTGATCTGTTCAGGATGACACTACCACTTTCACAGGGTACAGGAGTTAACAAAACGGTTTAATGAGTATGAAAATAATGTAAGTTATATGTTATGGTCATCACAGTCACCAGATCTCAAGCCACTTAAACATTTTTTGGCTGATGTGTTAAGCAGTACGCTCTGTCAGCATCATCAGAAGACCAGCTGAGGGAATGTCTTTTAGAAGACTGGTGTTTCATCTCACCAGAATGGTTTGAGACTTGCAGAACCTGTACCAAGGTGCAGTGAAGTTGTTCTGGTGGATTGTGGTGGCCCAGTACCTTACCTATGGTGTTTTTCACAGTATGGTGGAGTGTGTTTATAGGAATTTTTGACCGTTCTTCCAGAAGTGCATTTGTGAGGTCAGACACTGATGTTGGACGAGAAGGCCTGGCTCACAGTCTCCGCTCTAATTCATCCCAAAGGTGTTCTGTCAGGTTGAGGTCAGGACTCTGTGCAGGCCAGTGAAGCTCTTCCACACCAAACTCGCTCATCCATGTCTTTATGGAGCTTGCTTTGTGCACTGGTGCGCAGTCATGTTGGAACAGGAAGGGGCCGTCCCCAAACTGTTCCCACAGAGTTGGGAGCATGAAATTGTTCAAAATCTCTTGGTCTGCCTTAGCATTAAGAGTTCCTTTCACTGGAACTAAGGGGTCGAGCCCAACTCCTGAAAAACAAACCACCGCACTATAATCCCTTTCACAAATATTTGTAGAAGCAGTCTGCAGGCCTAGGAGCTTGGGTTTATACACCTGTGGCCATGGAAGTGATTGGAACACCTGAATTCAATGATTCGAGTGAATACTTTTGGCGATATAGTGTATGTTCACATCAATTAATAAAATAATAATCAGCGCATGAACATCATGGACATTTAATCTTTACAATTGCCTTGTAAGGATTAAAAACTGAATTTTTAAAAAGTGTCAAAGGTACAATATTCTGTTTTGTAAAAATGAAAGAAGTGATTGTTCCATCAGCCCTATTAACAAAAAGTTGTCCCAAATAATACATTACAGTACATCACTACAGACCAATAGGATATTCTGAAACAACTTTGATTAAATGTATTGTGTTGTGTGGGTTGTTTATCTCTCTCTTATTAAAAGGACAGTTTGTCCTGCTCAGGTTCTCAGAGTTCTTTCCTCCCCCAGAGTCCTCTGATCATTCCTCATAATACAACCATACACTTAAGGTGTCTATTAAACCAACACTTTATTAGTGAACAATCTAGATAGAAGAAGCTTGAGTAGACGAAGTACAATACTTCATTATTTAAGTAAAATTAGAATTAATCTTAGCAATTTATTACTTGAGGGAAGTGCAGGTATTTATACTTGTACTGAAATAAAAGTACAAAAGTTCTTCCTTCTGAATGTACTTAAGTATTAAAAGTCTTTAAATGATTGTAGATTTGTGACTGTGTAATATTGTTTTAGTGAATAACCGAAGTGAAAGGATGGGGGTGGAGAGAGAAAAATGATCACAAGAAACAGAAAGTAGACGGGCTGTTATATGATGATGAGGGGACATAGTGTCCATGGACAAAGGGCTAAACGGGACAGGAGGGGAAAGTCAGCTGTTAAAATGGCTATTGGAGCAGCAGGTTTCCCAGGGTACATGCAGCGCCTTCACAAAACAAGCCAATGCCCGTCCAATCCAAAGGTCCAAGAGGCAGGCATCCTCCAGCAAATGGGGCAGATAGGTCAAAGTTTACTATATCATTTTATATGGCAAATACAACAAACAAACTTAAGAACAGTTTTAATTGTTGAACTCAACTATAAAACATATCAGTTGTGTTTTTTTGAGAATATTTCAGTATCAACAATAAAGCCCTTGTGCCATGTAAGCTCATTTGCATTTATGTGGTGAAATGCTGTAGAGTTTGGAGTTCTTTAACAAGCCAGTAATACTGGAAATCTTACCTAATAAATACACACAATCTTTGATTTCTGAGTCAAAATAATTCTTTTAGTTCGAGATGTTTGGTGAGCGTAGAGGGTCTGTTCTGAACACGCAACAAAGTCAACCTGAAAACTCTTTCAAAAGTAATCTGGGAAATGAACATTTAGCGTGACAAAAAAAGCAAATGTTACTAATATTCTCAAAATATATATGAATATATGACTATGTCTGTGTCAAATACATATGTTCCGGTTGATATAAACTGGATAAAAGGTTAAAAAATGAGTGCCAGTTTGAAATTCACTCTTACAACAGGTGTAAACTCTTGCTGTAGTCTCTGTCTGTGCCACAGGGTGTCAGTCACAGCGTCCTGTGGATTCCACACTCCCCCTCAGATTCAGAGCGCTTCCTTTAGCGAATCAGCAGTGCAGAAAAATCCTGGCTCAAAGCACTGAAATTGATGCACTGCTCTAAAACAGTGGTCACCAGCCCTGGTCCTCGAGATGAATGTTCCTCAAGGTTAGTTCTAACCACCATCTGCAACACCTGCTCCAGTGGCTCAGTGGAGGGTTGTGGGGCAGTCCAGCTCAAATGAAGCTCAATAAGAAGAAGAAAAACAGTCGCATTCTGTCAGTGTATCATGTACAATGTGATAAAGTGTGTGTGTGTGTGTGTGTGTGTGTGTGTGTGTGTGTGTGTGTGTGTGTGTGTGTGTGTGTGTGTGTGTGTGTGTGTGTGTGTGTGGATAGACTTTCTGAAAAGTCTGTGTCTGTTTTATTGTATTGTCTTCGTTGGAAAGATCTAAATTACAGAAAATCACACCAACTGACTTTTTACTGACTTTCTACCAACATTCCATGTTTGTTTAAAGGGACAGTAGAACAGTGTGTTCTTGCTATTATATGTTAAGGATGACTGTGATGTGCGTTACTAATACATGCCACAATTAACATTCACATGTGAACAAACTACAGTATCAATCACTTTACGTGAAGGACTCACTGACTGCATTTTAAATGTTCAAAATATGTATAGAACTGTAAGTATGTGTTATATGTGCTTTATAACTATGTACAGATCAATTTTAAAGTTTTTATAATAGACTGTATTTGTGGTACAACATGTTTAGAGATCATCAAAATATTAACCAAACTCAAATGACCTATTAACTAAAATTACATTAATTCAGCCTTATGAGGCATTATTACAGTTTACGGGTGTGCTTACAAAGTACTTTTAAAAAGTTACACAAGGTTATGAGCACGTTTATAACTATTTATCAAAATAGGCTTCATGGAAAGTGTTACTGCATTTTCTAACATTTACTAAAAGTACAGTAAGAGAAGAATCTACTCTTAAAATGAAGTGGGGCTTTAATTGGAATTACTTTTACAGAGCGACACAACATGCAGGAATACAAAAAAGCTTTTTAAGAAGACGCTACAAAGCATCAGCCAGACATCAGATGCTTGTCAAACATCTTTTTATTTGGCATTGGAAAGAACTGGATTGTAGAGCTTATTTTACAGGCTGCTCATAAAGATCTCAGGGAAGCATTTTTTTACAGTAGAGTACAATATTGCTGTCATCAGTTCACTGACTGGATCAGTTAAAGTGTTTTATAAAGGCTAGAGGGGAAAATGACAGTAACTGAGTGAAATATGATGATAACTGAGATAAATATTGGAGTTAAACATGTGAGTGTCTGAGTGAAATACGTCAGTAAGTTAACGTAAGTTAAAACTGCCTGTGTCTAAACACAATACTGATTTTTAAACTCTACATTGGATTTGAGTGGCTTAATAATAGGCACTTTAGCCACAAACCAGCTAGGAAAAGCTCTGGGTATGAAATAGATCCAGATCATTAGGTCATTCTTTGTATGGATCTACAATGTCAATAAAGATACTTTTATCCATAAGTCCCAGTTTATCATCCCTCTCTAGTTGGTTTAGATGAATCTGTCTTATTTTGTTTAATTTTACAGGACAAGCTCTCACTGTGTGTGTGAGTAGTTGTAGCGTGTAATTAAAGAACTAACCCTGATAATATGGCAGAACAAATATTTTAGGAATGCCACTTCTACAGTGCAGCAATAGGAAAAGTAAATAGCAAACGTTTATTTTTCATTACAGTTCACAGTTAAAAGTGAAACTAAAATTGAAAATAAAATACATGAGATGTTCACCAGTGTTTACAGCTCCAAATAATAATTCATCCTAGATAATTACACTCATGCATACTAAAAGAGGCTTGAAAAAACAGCACTGGTAAAATATCTTTTTGATAGTTTTCTATTTTTCATGAATTCGTTCATTATGAGAGCGAATGTGTACAATTGAATAAATAAAGGCATGCAGGACTTTGTTGAAGATGCATTTATTTTAGCCATTCTATGAATCCGGAACACATAATGTGTTATAAATCTATTTATAAGGTGTTTGTTGTGAGCTGTTCAAACAGACATCTGGGTCTGAGCCTCTGATGAACAAGCCGAGGGCGGCAGTGGCATGAAAACCTCCCAGACGCGTGGAAGAAACCTTGAGAGGAACCAGGACTCAACAGGGGAACCCATCCTCCTCGGGTCGACTCCAGATTGTAAAGACTGTAACGGAGTGAGGAGGCGGACGCATATGCGGAGATAAGACATGTTTATTATGGGCAAATCCAGGGTCATGGTCTAAACAGTCCAGGGTCAGACATGACAGACAAACCAGAATAACAATGCAAACAGTACAAGCAGAACAAACGACATCCAACACAAAGACCAACCAAAACAAAGGGCCAACACGGGGCTTATAAAACACAGGGATAACGAGGGACAGGCGGAAAACAGGTGGTGACAATCAGGGGTGGAGTCACTAAACAAGGGGGCTGGATCAAAACAAACACACATGGAAAATCAAAACAAAAAGCAAATGGAGTGGGAGGAGCCAATCGTGACAAAGACTGTGAAAGCTTTGTCATCAGAAACGGAAAGTATGGATGGAAATTAATAGGATGTTAAAATTTCAGTTGTTTCATAACTTCATTAAGAGCTACACACACAGTACTTTATAAAATAAGAGTTTACAACTTAATAATGTTGGGATTCTTAACACGAACAATCTGTTCATGTTCTACATTACATCATATTACAATGAGGTTCTTCTACATGTTCTGCAGAGCCAAGCCTTCATCCAGCTAAACATTTATTGGGTATAGAAAAGAATTCTGTATTGAGTGGGAGAGTAAAGGCTGAATTTCGGGGGATCTGGCACTGTGCCAAATTGGTTTTAATAAGGATTTATTTTTTTAGACGTCATGACATTTATATGTAGTTTGAATTTGATAGACTTTGTTTATTTTCAACTATCTGGAAACTGTGACGTCTGGCTAGCTGGTGCTAGACTGTTAGCATTTAGCAACAAAGGCTAAATCAGTAGCAGCTCAGAGAAATTTATGTTAGCCAGTAGAGACAAACAGCAAAAGACAGCTGACTTATTTAGAAATACAGTTAACTTTAGCAGTGGCTTTAAGCGAGATTTACTAATTAAAGTCTTCACCAGTTCCTGCATCAGCAGATTATAATTTAAAAGACTTTTAAAAACAATTTCAATCACTTAAAGCCCGTAATGTTTTGGTATAAAGCTCAATAAAATGTCATGGTGCATTAAACATAAGTGTATACAGTGTTCTTCTGAAGAGATATCATGTTACATTATGGATCCTAAATTACTGAAGGGGTTGGGTAGGGCTTTGCAGATGCCTGAGAACCAAAGTGAATACTTTTATTCAATATATTGTATATTGCAATATAGTGCAAGCAGAGGAAAGAACAGATTTCACAAACTTTATTGTGATATAGGATTGTTAGCTAGCATGTAAATCACTGGAGAACTAGTTACCAAATCCCAGCTGAGTTGACCTTATTAACCTACTGTTTTAACCGCACCAGTCACTCAGCGTCTCCCTCAGATTTCTGTTTTTATCCTCTAAACTCATGAGAAAAGCAGGGAAACTGCTGTGACATTTGAGCCCCTTATATTGCTGGCACCAAGCTAACAGCCCTCTCTTCACAGAGTATAGTTTGGCAGCATTTGATGAGCCCGTATTCATCATGGGTTAGCACAGGTCAGCCGGAGTGAACCAGTCGTCCAGCAGGGCTATTAACTGAGCCTAAGCTCATTCGTATATAGCTAAGCTAGGTTTGAGTTTGAACAAATATCCGATTATAAATTCCAACTACTACTGCTCCGATAAACCAATAATTTACTCATCAAATGCATTTTGGACCCCTCCAAAATTTCCAAATGCAGCTGTAGCTCTCCTCAATACAGAGGGTAATCTGCTCTCCTCAATGTGGATGTAATCTGCTCTCCTCAATATGGGGGGTAATCTGCTCTCCTCAATATGGGGGGGTAGTCTGCTCTCCTCAATACGGAGGGTAATCTGCTCTCCTCAATATGGGGGGTGATCTGCTCTCCTCAATGTGGGTGTAATCTGCTCTCCTCAATGTGGGTGTAATCTGCTCTCCTCAATACAGAAGGTAATCTGCTCTCCTCAATGTGGGTGTAATCTGCTCTCCTCAATACGAGTGTAGCATGCTTTCTTCAATATGCATGTAACCTGCTCTCCTCAATACGGAGGGTAATCTGCTCTCCTCAATATGGGGGGTAATCTGCTCTCCTCAATATGGGGGGTGGTCTGCTCTCCTCAATACGGAGGGTAATCTGCTCTCCTCAATATGGGGGGTGATCTGCTCTCCTCAATGTGGGTGTAATCTGCTCTCCTCAATACAGAAGGTAATCTGCTCTCCTCAATGTGGGTGTAATCTGCTCTCCTCAATACAGAAGGTAATCTGCTCTCCTCAATGTGGGTGTAATCTGCTCTCCTCAATGTGGGTGTAATCTGCTCTCCTCAATACAGAAGGTAATCTGCTCTCCTCAATGTGGGTGTAATCTGCTCTCCTCAATGTGGGTGTAATCTGCTCTCCTCAATACAGAAGGTAATCTGCTCTCCTCAATGTGGGTGTAATCTGCTCTCCTCAATACGAGTGTAGCATGCTTTCTTCAATATGCATGTAACCTGCTCTCCTCAATACGGAGGGTAATCTGCTCTCCTCAATACGGAGGGTAATCTGCTCTCCTCAATATGGGGGGTAATCTGCTCTCCTCAATACGGAGGGTAATCTGCTCTCCTCAATATGGGGGGTAATCTGCTCTCCTCAATGTGGGTGTAATCTGCTCTCCTCAATATGGGGGGTGATCTGCTCTCCTCAATGTGGGTGTAATCTGCTCTCCTCAATATGGGTGGAATCTTCCCGTATGTTTTTGCCAACACATGAATTACAGAGCCTCACTCACATCCTTTCCCAGGGCCAATTCCGATGTGCCAGTGCCAACACTTTGCTTTGGCCGCTGCAATGTACTAAGATGGCATTAATACAGTATTGGTTGATAAGTCCATTAAATCATCATGAGAAGGTTGGATCAACTTTATTTTTAAATATTCCTAACATTTAGCAAGTTAGATTATTTTAGTTACCATCTAAGAACACCTTACCAACCACCTAGACCACCACACCAACCATTTAAAAACCCTTAATATAACTAAAACACCCTTACACCCACCTAATAAACACTGGCAACCACAAATGATTGCCAACATTGCTGCACAGCAATCACTTGACTTTCTTCAAGAAATTGTCTTTCTAGTAGTTTTTGTCTTCCATTGCTTGAAGCACATTAAGTGTCAGATTTACAAGGACATTGCATAAAAAGACAGTAAACTACAGGATAATTAAACATAGATGTTTTACCTTCAAATAAACATTATTTAAGAAACACATACCATATTTTAACATCTAGTTTCTGTGGAAATGATGGTATTATTTTGCTGAATAGTGAAGTTTTATGCTGTAAATGTAACAGCATAATCACACTTATAGCACAGAAGTTTGAAATGTTTGGTAGCTGCAGTAACTTAAAAGAAAGGGCAACTGCCTCAGCAATATACTTGGAAATTGTTTGTTTCTTAGCAATAATTAAAAAGGTTTTACCTTTGGGAAGTTAGACGACTGCAACCCTAGAAACGTGTAGTCAATGTTGTCCATGAGGCACAAATGTGTTTGGCGGAAGTGCGAGGTGATTAAAATCAGTGACCTCCCAATGAGTAAAATTGATCTGTTTCTGCATTGTTGTTGTTCTGGATAAAACATAATTAAATTCTACTCGATGTATCACAGCTAATTTTATTCAACCAAAACTGCGTAAAATGCAAGTAATGAATCATTCAGATTTATTAGATTCAGCTCAGTTTGATTTCTAACATAGAAGTCTTCTTTATTATGTATCGGTTACTATTAATTATTTATGAAATATTAATTTACATTTATGTTTACATTTACAGCATTTAGCAGACGCTCTTATCCAGAGCGACTTAAAAGAAGTGCTTTGTCTATCTAGAGAAAATATCTAGAGAGAAAGCCAGTCCTGAGCTCAGATACTGCTAGAAACTAAAGAGAAAAAGGAACAGAGTTGAATACAGAACTCTGTGCCATTCAGTGCAATACAATACAATACAATAAACTACAATACAATACAATAAAATATAATATATAAGTGCAGCTTATAATTCAATGCTAATTAATCACAGTTCTACTTTTTACAGTGCAGGCCTTCAAAAGACTCTTTAATAAAATGTGTCATAGTTTTTCTCACTTATTTGGATGTAAATAATGGTAAATAATTAAAGTAAATAATTGACCTCTGATTTTTTTGGAGTGGGGGATGCTGAGGAGATCCACCCTCATCTCCTTTTTGTGCACCAGCTCGCCAGGGACCACCAGGGTGAGGCCAGTAAGGGGCACTGGCCAATGCTGCATTACCCTGGGAAGGCCTCTGTGTGGTCAAAGAGCACCTGTATGAGGTGTATCAGGTCTGTGCGGGCCAACAAACTGCTGTAGTTGCTAACCAAGACAGTGGACATTCTAAGATCCCTGCTATTGGGACCACGACACGCTCCTACGAATTTAAAGAACTTTGTTCAGGGTCACTAACACAGCTGGCTATTGGGGGTAGGGTTATATGTGGCTGCTGCCATATGCTCCGTTAAGAGAGAGAAATGGGCTTTAGGGAGGCAGTATGCAAAGTTTGCACTGTAGCCCCGCCCCCCTGTAAAACGGCCTGATTGTGTTATTGTTGTTGCTATTTGCTGGTTTTAGTTGTGAACACCAGGGCAGAAAGAGACATAAAGACATAACAAAGCAGTGATTTGTGTTTGTAGAACAAATCTAGCTAAATACAGCTCTTCTTTGATGTTTCATGAGAAGCAGTTAAAAACCTCATTGTCTACATTGTGGCAGTTGGTAGACACTGTGTCAAAGCAATGACCTAAATAGATGAGCTAGTTTTAGAAAGTAAGAAGAAGTTATAAAGGATCAAACTCTTAATATTTCAAAGCAAATAACAGCCAGCCAGGAAATTTTAGATGTGTGACTAAGATAAGTAGTCTTAGAGAATGACTGATATTCTCTTCATGGCCTTTAGTAGAACAAATGAATTCTCACTAAAACCCACATCCTCCAGGAGCTGCTCATAGTTTCACACTTCAGTTAGTGCAGTGATGCAAAACCACATTTCAAAACCTCAACTGGAAACATGTACTTTTTTAATCCACGTAATCTCAAGACAGTTCACAAATAATGTTTAAGTACACAAACAAAAAAGGTTCATCACAAAAGCTGATATTAGAAAAAATATAAAAAGTATTATTATTTTTGTTGTACTCTTTAAATCGTACTTTTTAGCCAAGAAATAAAAAAAAACTGCTAAATACTGAAATTATCTGACACTGTTGATCAACTCAAAGACAGAAACACTCAAAAAACTTCAAAAGCTGAAACAACCTCCAAATACAAAAGCTCAAAGCATCGTCCATTAAATCATCTTTCATCAAAATCAGTTTGTATTAAAATCATCAAGATGTTTTTGGAATATCCTGAAAATATGAGGTGCATTTGGTACATTTTCAGTTAAATCACTTTCTTTTTGTTTCCTCATGTAAATCTATTGAAGGTGATGTTAGCATGTAGGCTGAAAGTTCCTTCACTCATCTGTGATCTGAGACAGAATCAGTGGTTTTAAACAGATGTTAAAATGAATGACAGGTGGACAGTTGATTTCTGATAAAGGCTGCTCATGAGGTTTAATAGAATGACTGAAATAACTGTTGAGGCTCTCTCTGTAGATCTGATCACCAGTTCTAATCCTGAAGACTGGAATCTTTTGCTGCTCCATAAGACACAGTCGTCAGCAGGTCCTATGAACACATCAGTCACTGAGTCTACTGCACAATAGTGTTTGTGAAGCAGTGATCATAGTGTGTATTCTTACCTTGTCTTCTAGAGACGGCTCTGAATCTAACAGAGGAGCATAGACAGTCATTCACATACACATCTTAATGTTACATTAATGAATATTAAAGTACATGTAGTAAATCATACTAGATCAGAAGTTGTGTTTTAGTACCTTTGTTTTTGATGGTTTTAAACAGTATTATGATGGTGAGCACTAGAGCGACCACAATCACAATAGAGCAGACCAGATAGAACGGCTCTACAACGCTCTGCTCCATGTCTCTGATACCTGGATAGACCAGATGCACAAAATAAGAAAGTAAACAAGAATTAAATCACTGTGTATTTGCTGAAAATGTTGCTGTTTTATTCTGAGCTCTTGAAATGTATTTAAATAGAGCTTATAATATTGTGGCTCATTATGAATCAGTCAGTAAATACATTGTCTTATGTCACAAGCACAAGCTTGTTGGTTTGTAAAATGAGATTTAAAGGTAAGATCTCTTACCTGTTTGATTTTTCTTGCTTAAAACTTCAGAGTCCAGGTTCACAGCTGAAAGATTATGAATAATGAGTTTTACAGCAGCAGATTCATGTCAGTTTTCTAGTTTATATTGTATTTGATGGCACATATAAGAATGTGCTCTATTAGACACAGTGTGTGTTCACTTTCCTCAGTTTATCTGATTATTGTGTGAAATGAGGTGAAAATCACTTTCTTACTTGTTTTCTTTTCATTGCTGACAACTTCAACATTTGTGACAGGAAAAATGATAGATTATTAATGAACTGATGAGTGTTAGAGCTTCTGTTTTGACACACATATTTATGAATATATAACATATAACAATTATGTCTTTACCTGTAACAGTAACATTGATAACGTGGCTTGTAGTGAATACAGGTCCATCTGACTTACACCTGTAAAGTCCAGCGTCCTGCAGAGATAAACTCCAGAAAATCAGAAAAAACTTTCTTTCCTTCTCAGTAATATTCCTCCATCCTGTTCCAGTGTGATTGGAGTGATTCAAAGGTCTGCAGTGATCAGTATCCTCAATTTTACACCATGACACTGATACGTTCTTCCAACAGTGTGATTCAGTGGTAACAGTACAGTTGATCTTCAGAGTCTCTTTTTCAGGAGATTTCCACACTGTGTTCCGAGGAACTCTGAGAGACGGAATACAGTCCAGAACAGGCTCTAGAGAACACATTTAAATAGAAAGAGATTATTATTGTTATAATTTTTTATCATTATTATTATTAGTTATGTAATTCTATGTAACTAAGCTAGTAAATAATGAGGCTCGGGGGGCGCTGCCATTTTGCTTCGCGGTGTAGGGCCGGGGGCGCGTGGAGGGCGGGTGCAGGCCCTGGGTGGGGTAGCTGGCCTCCCCTCCGGGGCTGGTGGCGGAACCCGGGGCCCGATGCCTTGGAACCACCTGACCCCATGCTGGGTCCCTGCCCGTGCGTGGATGGCTTGCGCCGCTGCGGGCGCACCACCGGGTGGGGCGGGTTGACCTGCCTTGCGTCGGGGAGTCGGGTCTGTGCCTTGGGGTTCTGGGGTGCCTGGGTGGCGGGGGTGGGGCGGTGACCATTGGAGGGTGTGTGGGGTGGACTGGGGGCAATGGGTTCCTGACTCAGGCCAGCTTGTCTTTTGTCTCGTTGATGTCTGTTGCTGTTTGACTGTTGTTTGACTGGAATGGTTCAGTGCAGGTGTATATAGGTGTGTCGGTCTATATGTAGGTGTATATATGAGAGCAGGTGGATGTGGTGGTGCATATATGTGTGGGTGTATATAGAGGGTGAATGTGTCTAGGTGTACATATATGTCTAGGTGAATGTGTGGGTACACATGAGTGTGGATGTATGTGTGGGACGGGTGTGTGTATGTGTGGGTGTGTGTGTGTGCGGGGGGGGCTGTGTGGGGGTCCGGAGGTGTGTGGGGGGGGGGGGGGGGGGGGGGGGTGTATGTGTGGATGTGTGGACGTCCACGTTCGCACGGGCATGTGGTGTTGTGTGGTTGGTGTTACTGGGCGGGCTGCTATCTGCGGTGGGGGAGGTGGGGGCTTGGGCGGGGTGGCGGCGTGGGGTGTCTCCGTGGCCTCCCCGGGCCGACCTCATCCTGCCTCGAGCGGGGAGGCAGTGAAACGCGGAGCCTCATGAGCCAGCTAGTCAGCTGGCTCTCCTCTTCCAGAGGACCATTGTCTCTGGACCTACATACCCCCCCCCTCCATCCACCCCCAGACACACACACACACACACACACATACATTACTCCCCCACCCAAGCAAACACACACAAACACACACAGTACACACAGGATCCTGGGGGCAGGCATGTTGCCGGGGGTCGATGAGGTCGACCCGCTGTCATGGCCTCACTCGTCTCCTGACTAGTGTCTGTCCCTCAGTTTTTACTGCACTTTAGACATTCAGGGACATTTGAGAAAAAAAAAAACTAGTAAATAATGAAGTAGTAAAGAAAGCTAGTAAAGAAACTTTATTTCTTTCAAATGTTAGCAATGTGTAAAATATGAATCTATGTATTATACAAAATAGCTTTAGCAATGACTTCTTACTTTTCTCCTCAATGACCTCGACTGATTCAATCATTTGTTCATTTTAGATGTTGGAATATAAATCTCTGTATATGCTTTATGATCTTTGCTTATTTCTATGGTGTAAAAAATGTTTATAAAAGACGTAAAATTTTAGGAACCTTTCTTGAAGAAGTTCAGGTCTGTCCAAACTTTCCAGAAAACACAGGAAAAGTTTGTGCTTTGTGTTTGGTTATATTGGCGATAATAAACATGTTCATTTTTCAAAATCTCTCACACTTCATGCACCAAAAGAGCAAATGTAGACAGTGAACAATGTATCATCAGATCAACCTAAAAACAACTGAACTAGTGACAAGAAGTAGAAGCAACACATTTATTCAACTGAAGAAAAATTACACTGATTGAAAGAATCATTATTCATCATTAATTCAAAGTATTTGTTTAGGTATTTTACAAAAATGAAATAATAATAATTTATAATTGAATAAGTTTTTCATATGCAGTAGAGGACATGTTTCATCATAAAACATTTTTTAAGTGTGCAGTTTTGGGACAGAGAAAGTTAAATTAAGAATACTGTGTGAACACAGAAGTCTTAAAGAAAGAATACTGTAAAATACTTCATCAGTTCAAGCTAAAAGATCATTTATGTGATAACAGGCAATTTAACTAATGAATTCAATTCTATTCAACTGATAGAAGTATTTTGAAAGAAAACAACATTATACAAATTAAACATTTACATGAACAAATATTTTACACCAATTCAAACTGCAAAATCACTTCCAATCAACTTCTGTCCTGTTACAGTCAACTTTTAACATGAAGCTGAACATCCTGCCCGAAAATAAGTGTTCACTACTATCAGCGACATCACTGTTTGTCTCTCATTAATTATGATAATCATCATTATTATTTAAAAATTAATGGAAAAATGTTGAATTTAAAATCTGTTTAAACAATTAAACACAATGTACATTTTTCTGATGTTTTAACTTTCATACTTAATTTGATTTGGTTTTGAAATTAAACTACAATGTTGAGTTCATTGAAGCTCTTATACTGAATGAACAGACCAATAATCAGGGATTTACTGATAATTATTAGGTCACTAGGAAGCTGTAAATGCTGTAAATGAACATTAAGAATTTGTCCAGATTGGTGAACTGAGTTGAATGACATCAAAAAAAAAGAGGAGACATAAAACCTTACAAAAAATATATAGTAGAAACATAATTACAGACATATAAATCACGTTTTATATTAAATGTTGATGTGTATACTATTTTTTATTTCTTCAATTCTTGCGCACAGAATATATTTTGTGAAAAACGTATTTTGGTGAAAAGTCTGCAATTTGTTTAAAGCTAAACTGTAAACTATTTATTATATATACAATAAAAATATGAATATAGAGTTACAAAGATCTTACTGCACAAATGATTCATTATGACACAATTTTTGGTTCTGTATTAAACATCGTTAATAGATCCATTGTAGAACCGTATGCAACAGGTTTTAAATCATAAAGAAGCATTTGAGCAAACAAAGAACCCTTTATGCATTTAAATGGTTTGTTGATTGTTCTCAGAACAAAATAGAACCACAAAGAACATTTTGAGAACCACTTTTTAATGCTGCAGTGCTCATGAAACATGTGCTGTTGTTTAAGTGTCTGATCATCATTATAATCATTATTGTTTGAAGTGAAACAGTGAAGCTGCGACTGACCTTGTGAGTGTCCACAACAGCTGAACAAAAGCAGAATTAGCATTAGCAGATGACCGATGACCTGAAAGATACAGGACGCCATGAATGCTGATCTTTTTACTGCAACATGTATAGTAGAGAGGAAGTGTGTGTGTGTGTGAGTTTGTGTGTGTGTGTGTGTGTGTGTGTGTGTGTGTGTGTGTGTGTGTGTAGGTGTGTGTGTTGTAGGTGTGTGTGTGTGTGTGAGATTGACTCTCTCATTTTATTGGTCTCTTACACTCTGAGTGTGAGGATGTTCTCCACCGACTCCTCCTCGAGTCTCTGCAGCGTTTGCAGTGTCTGTTAGTTCATCGTTGCTGATTTCCGGTGAGTCTCTTACCCATCAGCTCTCACTGCAGCTGAAAGGAAGTTAAAGAGCATCTTCTATTTGGTGGTTGAGCTGTGAATAAACACTGTCCTGCTATTGATGTTCTGAGTAGACCAAAAGCAATGGAACAAAGTCAAAGTTCATGCAAGTTACTGCACCGTTATTGTCCCTACCCCAACTTATATAGTCCTGGAACAAATAAGCAGACCTTTACTTTTATAAGTGCGCTTTCATTGTGATAAACAAACGTTAAACATTAAATCCCTCCTAACATATTTGTCAACATTGTATATGTTGTAACAGTGGCGTAATGTCAGGACCTACGAGGCCTTCTCTGAAGGCCTGAAAAATTTGTGAAAAGGATAAAAAGTCATATTTCTAAAGTGGTTCACACTCGTATTGCACTGCAAATGCTTTCGTTTTCTTGTAAATCTGATTTAAATTTCACTTTTCGTGTTTGTGTAGGAAGTGTAACTTCTTGCTGTATTAAAAAATGACCCACTTAGAAATCTTCTTGCCATTGTCTCTACCAGAAGGCCCAGCATCCCCTGCTTCCACCCAATAACACAAAGTGATGTCAACATTATGGACCGACAGTTTGATCAACCAATCAGATTCTGATTTGGAATCATGTGGGAGTTCTCCAAGCTCTCCAACGCCTTCCATCTGGCCCTTGTACAACAGATCTGTGTGCCTGAGTGCATTGTGAGCATTTAGAGCACTAACTTTGAGAGGCAGTTTTTATGTTGATATCATGGAATCTCTCGATACTGTCAATGAATTGTGGACAACACCCCTTTCAAGACGGACATTCGATAAGAAACTGGATACTGTGAGAAAAAGGTGATCAATAGCTTATCGTGAGCTACCCAGGCAGGGATAGGATACGTTCATAACTTTCAAGTGAGCAACTGGGAGCCTTCTAACTATTTTAGTTTCTGTGGGAAAAAAGCATTTTCTGAACTCAGACATATTAAAATATATTTATCAGCACAGTCCTGACTACCTGCACTGGATTCAGTCACTATTAAAAAGGCACTTCTTTTGGAATTTAAAGGCATGAAGCAGCTGTATGATCGAGTCATAGAGCATTTCTGGTGAGTTTAAATGTTTCTGTTTTTAATGCTGGCATTGCAACAAGACTGCTAGATGCATTATTAAGATCAATTCTGACCTATACTACTGAACTATTTTTGATTTGTCAACAATTCTGGAAGTGCTTTGCTCCTCTTTTTGTGTATATTAACACTGATTTAATCTTTGATTTGTTAAAGGCAATAGTGGAGGTTGTAGGTTACACATGACTATGATTACAATTGAATGCAAGTATTTTTATATTACTCAATAAATAACAAAAAAGTCATTATAAACCTAATAAGCACAATTTGCCACTGTATATTCATTTTCTTCACTTGTGTGTTTGTGAGATAAGAGCCAAATAAAAGCCACTTTATAGTTTAGGCCAAAACTATCATGACTCTGTTAACAACCCTCACTTACACCAACAACTTTTAGTCAGGTTTCAGATTTACGGGCAACGGTCAGAGCCAATGGCTCGAGTCATCATGTCTCAGGTTTCTAGCACTAGAACTACCAGCATTTTCATACAACTCCTTCTTCTACCAGAGACTGCCAAATGGCAGTGCTGGGGTAATTTGCATCCCATTAGGCCACCTTTTGTTATGTACATGCAGCCACTACTAGGTAATGCTAAACGGGGGGGATGGGTGATAGTACCAGGTACCAGGTGAACAGGGTTGTGTGTGAAGGGTGATATTGTGAACTATGTTGATCCATTAAGAAGAAAATGTTTTTTAAATATCTTAAAATGTTGTTGTTGCAGCCATTAGATTGAAATATGCCAGTACCAGGTAACAATGAACAGGGATGGGTGTGATGGGTGTGATGGGTGATAGTGTGAACGATGATGATAATGATTATGTGTGTGTCCAGCTCCATGTGGATAAAAAGCCACGTCACCACACATATTTCACTTACTCTGTTGACTGAGAAGCAAAGATGGCAAAGGTTTACAGTGCACAGCAAGCTTTGGACATGATCCTCAACCATGTCCACCCCTGTGACTCCGATGGAGAAGAAGTAACTCTTGATCAGAGTAGTGACTCTGAAATCTCTTCTGGTAAGATTTCCTAAATTTCCTATTTTTGTTTGCCTGTTATGGCTGTTGTGTTTTTGGAAGAGACACTGCAAAAAGTACCATCTTGATAAGTTAAAATTGCTCAAGAATATTCTATTTTAATTTGAGTAATTTTGACTTGTATGTTGACTTAAAACAAGATAAAATGTCTTGATAAGATGTTTTTACTTAGGTTTTTATGAATGTTTAATTAAAAAAAGTCTTTTTCAAGTAGCTGAGGGTTTTTTGTATAAATTTATGTAAAAATATCTTTACCTATTGGCAGTTTTTCAAAAGACAAAAACTACTTAAAATAAGGTTAAAAAAATCTGAGCTATTTTGATTAATCAATATGCCACTTTTTGCAGTGTGATAACAAATCTACATTAGTACAAAGGAGGCATACTTGCGATGTTTTGGAATTCTAATTCAAATATTATGTTTGTGTCAATTTCACATTATTTCAACCTTTCACTAATCAAATCTCAAACATATGGTCCTGTAGATGAGGAGACTTCACCACCTCCAGAAAAGAGAGGTCGCATGGAGACACACGAGTGGCTGACAGAGACGGCAAAAGACGGCACAGTGTGGCGTGAAGAGCAGATTGGAAGACCTCTGCATCACAGCCCAATTGAATGCAATCCCATGGATGGAGAGCCAACTGCTTTTGCCAGAAGAGAAGTGTCGAGTCGCTTACAGAGTTTCCTCTGTTTCATCTCTCTGCAAATGCTTCGGACCATACAGGAGTGGACTCTCCAGCATGCATGCCAGACACAGCATGGAAACTGGTTCATGGATCTCCCTGAACTAATGGCGTTCATTGCAATCCTCATCCTGCGAGGGATTGTCCGCCTTCCAGCGGTGCATGACGCATGGTCTGCAACACTGGGAGTACCCTCCATCAGCAAGATTATGGCTCGAAACCGCTTCCAGGACATCATGTGGCACCTACGCTTCGATGACAAGGACACACGCATTGAACGAGTTGCAAATGACCGGTTTGCTGCAGTCTCTGATGTTTGGGGGTCTTTCGTTGCCAACTGCATTGCTTCATACAACCCAGGAAGGCATATCACCATAGATGAGCAACTTTTTCCAACCAAGACCCGTTGCTGTTTTCTGCAGTACATTGCAACAAAACCTGACAAGTTTGGCATAAAGTTTTGGGTGGCATGTGACCTGAAATCCAAGTATGTATGCAACATCATCCCATATCTTGGCAAAGACTCCAGTCGTCCCACGGGGGAAAAACATCGGAATATGTGGTGATGAAGCTAATGGAACCATTTATGGACAAAGGAAGAACCGTTACCACAGACAATTTTTTCACCTCATTGTCACTAGCAAGACGATCGCTCGGCCGGAAGACCACCCTCCTTGGCACTGTAAACAAGATTCGCCGTGAGCTTCCAGACTCTGCCAAAAAGACTTTGGACCGTGAGGAATTCAGTACACAGGTGTTTTCAACCTCTGGTGCCACACTGACCGTTTACGCGCCCAAACGGAGAAAGACTGTCTGCATCCTCAGTAGCATGCACAGTATGGTGGAGACTGGGGACACCCGAAAAAAAAAAGCCTAACACAGTCACCGACTACAACAGCTTACAATGTGGTGTGGATGTCATGGACCAGATGGTGCGAAAGTACACTGTACGTTCAGGAACACGGCGTTGGCCTGTGTTTTATAACTTAATTGACATTTCAGCACTGAATGCACATGTGCTTTTTCAGGCATGCACTGGGGTCAAAGAGAGACGGTCGGACTTCTTAATGAAGCTTGCAGAAGAGCTTGCACAGTCTCATATGGCAGCCAAGGAGGTGCATAAGGAAAACCTTCAGCAGCAACCACCCACACCTGACACAGGGAAAAGGGCATTGTGCCAGGTTAAGTGTTGCTGCAAGAATAACCATGCCACTAAGCGTTGTGTTTCTTGTAACAGGTTCACATGTGGCAAATGCAGAAAGGAGATGTTGTGGCAGTGCCAGGTGTGTTCAGACAATTTAATGTAGCGCACTACTGCACAATGACTGTATGTACATAGGATTATTAGCATAGTTTATATTTCTGTATAGTTTACTGTATAGTTTACATTTAGTTCTATTTATGAATACTTTTGTTATAATATTGTTGCATGCTTATTTTATCTTTTTATTACTTTTTTTTATCTTTTTATTACTTTTTTTATTACTATTTCATTGTATATCTGTATATTTCATTGTATATGTCATTTAACTGTACATATACCAATAAAGCTAACTTGAATCTAAATTTCTGGTAATGTTGACATTTTTGGAGGGGGGGGGAGCTCCACCAACTTATTGCCGAGAAGGGTGTAGAGTGTAGGAGAGTGTCCTTAGAGTTACTTCTTGCAAATGTAATGGCCTCATTTACATAACATTGGAGGCAAGAAGGGCTTTTCACAACTGCCATTTGGCAGTTCTTTGGGAGTTAAAGGTATAACTGCCAAATGGCAGAGGTCTGGTAGTTCTAGTGCTTCACTGCTGTGAGTGTGGGGTTCTCCACCAAGACATCAAAAACAGAACATTCTGGTGAAGACAAATAGCTCAAAAGTGAAGTTGATATACTTTGGCTATGGTGATCTGATCAAGGCTGCCCCCTAAAGGAAAAACACAATCAATAACACTGCAGGGACGAGTTAATGTTACGAAAAATAATCAACTGGAATGTAGTAAGAAAATATTGTTCATGATTACACTGATAATAATGTCTTACTCATGCTTCTCTCATGAACTGAGGATTATTGTCCTCCTGAGAGAATACTTAAAGGGAAGTATCAGGGCCGTCATCATCTGTAGCAGAAGCAATTCATTAAGACAACTGGAAAACCTCAAAAGTGAAATGACTAAATATATCATTACTTCATCCATCAGGAAAACACACAAGGGCTGATCAGAAACATTTCATCAGGTTTGACCATCTCTAAAAAATATCAAAAACGTGTGTGCCAAGCTCACTTGTGGTGAAATGTCATGGTGAAAACTCACAAACAAGCACACAACTTCTCTCCTGTTGTGGAGGGAACTTGTCATTGGCGAAAACAAGGAACCTGCTAAGATTTCCCAGCTACTTAAAGGTGCTACCAGTTAGTATAACATGTCCCACAAAGGCTGTACTGAGGAACCACAAGCATTTCTGGTTGCTTTACAGGCAGCCCTCATCTCACAGAGGCTGTGAGGGGGATTTACAGTTCGATTTGCATTTGCTACAGTGGTGTAAAAGTGAAAAACAAGTATGGACGTACAAGTATCTGGCGCTGTGTGAGATCTGTGTGTGTGTGAGATCTGTGTGTGTGTGTGTGTGTGTGTGTGAGCTTCTTTAACATTCTCATTATGAGAGCAAATGTGTAACATGGAATAAATGACCACAAAAAGGACTTGCATCCAGATGCATTTATTTTAGCCATTCTATGAATTCTGAGCATATACTGCTTTATAAATGTATTAATAAGGTATTTTGTGGCACACATGACCTTTTTGCTTACATACAATTTCTAATGTCAAACTGTGGCTTTAACATGAATTTTTTATTTGGTTTAATCAAAATGGTGACGCAGTTGTGAGCTGTTCAAACAGACATCTGGGTCTGAACCCCTGATGAACAAGCCGAGGGCGGCAGCGGCAAGAAAAACTCCCAGACATGAGGAAGAAACCTTGAGAGGAACCAGGATTCAACAGGGGAACCCATCCTCCTCGGGTCGACTCCAGATAGCGAAGACTGAAAGCTTCGTCATCAGAAACGGAAGGTAGGGATGGAAATTTATAGGATGTTACAATTTCAGTTGTTTCATAACTTCATTAAGAGCTACACACACAGTACTTTATAAAATACGAGTTTATAACTTAATAATGTCGGGATTCTTAACACATTATAGTATTGCTGGAGTCTATCCCATTGGTCATCGGGCGGAAGGCAGGACAGACCCTGGACAGGTTGTCAGTCCATCGCATGGCAGACAGACAGACACAGACAGTCACTCACACACTCACACCTAGGGGCAATTTAGCAAGTCCAATCGACCTGACTGCATGTTTGGGAGGAAACCGGAGAACCCGGAGGAAACCCACACAGACACAGGGAGAACATGCTAAATCAGTAGCAGCTCAGAGAAATTTATGTTAGCCAGTAGAGACAAACAGCAAAAGACAGCTGACTTATTTAGAAATACAGTTAACTTTAGCAGTGGCTTTAAGCGAGATTTACTAATTAAAGTCTTCACCAGTTCCTGCATCAGCAGATTATAATTTAAAAGACATTTAAAAACAATTTCGATCACTTAAAGCCCGTAATGTTTTGGTATAAAGCTCAATAAAATGTCATGGTGCATTAAACATAAGTGTATACAGTGTTCTTCTGAAGAGATATCATGTTACATTATGGATCCTAAATTACTGAAGTCATGCACTCTTACTTTACAAAGTGTGTGTGCAATTAAAACTTTTTGAAGTTCACAGAAGTTTCTGCCTGGTATTATAAGATGTTATGTAGCCCATACAGCACCTTATAAATGCATTTCCAGAACATTATGATTACAGGATTCATTGGAAGAGTCACCAAACAGCGTGAAAAGTAGTACTTAAGATGGTTGAGTCATGCATGTGAAGGGGTTGGGCAGGGCTTTGCAGATGCCTGAGAACATTATGGAAAGACGTTTCCTCGTATTCTTGAAGGGCGTCACTGTTGATTCTCTCTGTAGAGCTGCAACAGAAAAGATGAATCAGAACCACAGCGACTGACAAAACTATATACTGATGTAAATATCAGTTCATTCTGTTATTCTCTACTGTACAGTTAGAAGAATAAAAAGTGATGCTATGAGAAACATTTGAACTTCAGTCTAATGAAATACTTGGTCATGAGTGTGTCCGCTGTGAATGAATGTCTGTGTGGGTTACTTTTTCATGTACTTACACTCTTGAAGATTTCCATCGTTGGAGTCAGACTGATGGTTTCTGGACACCATGTCAGCAGGACATGCTTTAATTCACTTTAGGCGAGCAAACATTGAAAAAAGAAAACATCAAGATTAACAGAAGTAACATAAAATCATACATTTAACATAGTAAGAATGTTAAACACTGATGTGATAAGTTTGTATATATATATATATATATATATATATATATATATATATATATATATATATATATATATATATATATAGTCCAAAGAAGACTCTAAATGTATGACTCCTCTTCTTCACAGCAACAGGCTTGGTGTCACTTAATGGGCTGGAGCTAGAGGAGCACATCTCCTGACTAGAGGTGCTAAGATTTTCCAGTGTGTCTGTCAGGAATTCAGTGCCAACCTTGTTCGAGGGGGTGACGCACCAGTAGACTTGACTTCATGTACAGAGATGTCATCAATCCCTTTAGATTCAGCTTGCTCAGAATTCCCGAGCTACGCCAGAGGATTCTCAGTTTCTCCAGAGGTTCTGTAGGTCAAGCTCAAAGGCTTGTTTTAGTTGCTCTCCAGGGCTTCGAGATGCTTCTGAGGAGGCAACCTTGCAGATGGACATTTCCATCACCACTTTCCCCTCAATCGCAAAATCTTCAACATCGTCGCATATGCGATCTGATTGGTCTACAGAAGATCTGGATTGAGACATACTGAGACAAACACAAGTAGACAGTAAAATACTCATTAATGTTACATTTGTTTCAATATAAAAACAACAGTGAGTTTTCTTTTTACATATTAAGTTAATATTTTGCTAGTTTATTACAGACACAATAATTTGAGCACAAACTCTATAGATTGCACATTTCATCATTTCAAGTGCATTTTGGAAAGGCAGAGTCTCTCAGAAACAAAGATGGGCAGAGGTCTACCAATGTGCAAAAATAATTGTAGAACAACTTCAGAAAAATGTTCGTAAACGTAAAATTGCGAAAGACTTTGGATACCCCCCCCATCTACAGTACATAAAAAAAAATTCATCAAAAGATTCAGAGAATCTGGAGAAATCCTTGTACATAAGGGACAAGGCGGATGGTTAATACTGGATGCTTGTGATCTTTGGGCCCTCATGCGGCACTGCATTGGAAGCAGGCATGATTCTGTACTGGAAATCACTGTGTATGGGCTCAGGAACACTTGCAGAAATCATTGCCTGTGAACACAGATCACCGTGCAGTCTACAAATGCCTCCTGTTACCTTCAAATGTACTAACATCTTTTATCCTTGGGGTCAATTTGACCCCAGCAATTTAAACCTCCAGAAAATGATTATAATTAAAGTTGTTACTCAAGGTTGTCAGTTACTTTGTTTGTTTGTTGACTACTTAAATAGTCTCACAACCACTGGAGGAGTTGGGGTATGTGTCCCTGTTCGGATGTCCTTCACAACAGTTGCAGCAGCTGTTGATGCTATTGGAAGGCACTGCCCTCTCTCAATATGAAATTTTACCAATGCGTTACCCAGCTATTCCTTCAACTCAGTTTCCTGCTGTTCCAATCCTTGTTTATTTCATTCTATATTACAAAGGCATTGTAGGCGCTCACATCAATGATTACAAGGGGCCAACGGGCAGTCAAACATCTGCAACTGTATGCAAGGCTATGACCTCGTCCAAGTTATCATCCCCTCCCTTTGTCTTGTTGTAGTTCAAGATCATTTGTGGTTTTGTCTCTTTCCCTTTCGTGGGGCAATAGGAGATGACAGTGGCTCTGACAGTAAAGGCAAGCATTGTTTTTTCCCCACTGTCCTCAACATGGTAACCTTCCTATTCAGCAGTTCTTCACCCAGGGTGTACGATGTGAAAAATTATCACATGTAATGACCATTCAGTCCTTCAGCCATGTCAACTACCACCCTCATGCCCTGATTTTCTAGATTTTTAGAAATCCTACATCAAACAAGAACAGGAAAACATTTTCACTTTCAACACTACAGTCATAGTCTCTTCAGTTCCCAGAAACTTAGAGTGTTGTTAAAAGAAGACGTGATTAAACACAGTGGTAAACAATACTCCCCCCCCAAACTTTTTAAAAATGTGTTGTTGGCATCAAATTCAAAATGGGCATAGAATTTTCAAAAAACAATAACATTTCTCAGTTTCAACATTTGATCTGTTGTCTTTGTACTATTTTCAATGAAATATAGGGTTTAATGCACATGATTGCATTTTGTTTTTATTTACATTTTGCAGAGCATCCCAACTTAGGAAATAAGGAAAACAACTGAACACAGTGTCAGCCAAAAAAAGACAGTACCCTTGTGTGCATCCTAATAATGTTAGCAGGAGTCACTCTCAGTCAGGCCAAAGGCCTTGAAGGTTCCCAAATGGTCGCCTTTCACTCAGTTCTAGGTTAATAGAAAAACCCAGTAGGAGAGATTGGAGATGGACATAAACAAGCCCTTATCTTATGTCAGTGTACTTCTCAAGGAACATGTCAGAAGCTTCACAGAGACATTCAAGCCAAAAAAGTATATTCCCAGGTGTGAGAAATATATAAGTATTAAAATATTAAAAGGATGCTACTTCATGGGAGATGAGGTGAATCTATTATATAGTAAATGCAAAGGGTAAAGCACATCAACACATCTAAGAGAGAAGTGGCGCATTTGTTCATACACTACCTTCCTCATAGTCTAAGATTTATTGTGAAACTACACAGTACAGTTAAATGTATTGAAAGATCTTATGTTTAATATAAAGGAATGTGCTCCACAGATATAACATGTCCCTTGACAGTTACTAAAATTCCTCGCAGACTACAGTCCTCCAGGTGAAGCAACTACAGTATTAATAAGAATAAAATCACAGCTTACCTGCAGTAGCTAATTATGAGATACTGTTTGAGCTGTTTATACCATTTACATGCTGAGCCATGAACTGTGCAGAAACAACTGGGCTACAATCTGTAACTGTAAACCTTAAAGTGCACCTATGCTGTTTGCAATGATCAAGGAAACAAGTATTTTTAGTCAGTTTTCCCCTCTTTAATCCAATATTTATATGCTCACTTGCATTACATTTGTATTCTCATAAACCTGCATGCAAGTTACAGTAAAAGTAAACCTCTAGATTCAAGGCACTTGGCCTCAAATTTTTAACAACAGTGCTTGATATGCTCATTTTGAGCCTGCTGAATTTGAGTCAACTTTTACTGAACAAAGAGGTTGTTCTCTAAATGCCATTATGCTTAAATATGTAGGTTAAAAACAAGGAAAAACCCTTTATATTCTATAAAAGGTTTCTGTAAATGTATACATCTTTAGATAAATTCTTTTTTTTTTTCCAAAAACGTTTTATTAGGAGAAAGTGAAAGTAAGCCCAATACAACATCACGTTTATATACAGAATACCTTCACAACTTTCCCCATTTTTCCACCACACATCAACCAGGTTTTATAATAGAACACACACAAACCCCCATCCCAGCTCACCACACCCAACACACACACTGCGAATAGCAATAGCTACAGAAAGGCCACGACACTTGTATGGAAGCACACATTTAACCAGGTAATACTTTTAGGTTGGAAAAATATGATATAAAGGGCTGCCATTTCTGGAAAAATGTATCTGTACACCCTGTTTGTGTGTACCTTATTTTCTCTAATTTAAAAAAAAAGCATGACATCGCTCAGCCAGCAAGAAATAGCAGGGGGCTTGGTAGATTTCCAAAGTAACAATAAGCAGCGTCTTGCCAATAAGGGATGTAAAAGCTATACTGCTGCTTTGCATAGTGCCAAGTGCGAGAGAGCGGTCTGAAACCCCAAATATAGCAATTAGTGCACAAGGTTGTACCTGAACTCCAAGAACAGTGGACATTATAGTAAAATAACCCGTCCAAAAACCTTTTAGTGCAGGACAAAGAAAAAACATGTGGCTAAGGTCACAGGGGGAACCATAGCATCTATCACACACATCTTTCACTTCTGGATACAATTTAGAAAGCCTAGATTTAGAGAAGTGTGCCCTGTATAAAACCTTAAACTGAATTAATCCAAGTCGTGCACAAGAGGTAGTAGAGCGTATACCATCCACGGCCTGTTCCCAAATGCCTTCTTATATTTGAATTCTTAGTTCCTCCTCCCATTTACCCTTCAATTTTAGATCAGAGTAATCACTAATAGACATAATGAGATTATACAATTTCGAGATAACTCCTCTATGATGAGGAACCATTGAAAGCATGGTTTCCCAACACTGTACTAGAGGTAATGAAGGAAAACTAGGAAGACATTTAGCCACAAAATTGCGAACTTGAAAATAGCGGAATAGATGAGTACCAGGAAGGCCATGTCGGGAGGACAAATTAGCAAAATTGTCAAAGAGACCGTCTACATACAAGTGTTTCCATTGTGTAATACCTTTATCAGCCCATAGTGAAAAAGCAGAATCCCAAATTGATGGAGGAAACAAATGATTATTATGTAAAGGACTCAGAGAGGAAGCTGAATTAAATTTAAAATGTCACCTGAATTGATACCAAATTTTTTGTGTGTTAAGAACCTCCTGATTATCTGTGTACAGAGAAGGCTTTGTGGGCAAAGAGGAACAAAGTAGAGCAGATAGAGAAGAACCTTTACACAATGAACTTTCTATTTTACACCAAGAGGATCCAGGAGACACTAGCCAGTAACAAAGCTTATGAATATGAACAGACCAATAATAAACTTGAAAATTAGGTAATGCAAGTCCTCCGCTAAGTCTACTTCTCTTCAGCATAAATTTACAGATCCTAGGTGGTTTCCCTCCCCAAATAAAGGAACAAATAATCTGATCTAATGAATAAAAGTAATGTTTTGGTAAAAAGAGAGGAATTGACTGGAATAAAAACAGAAATTTTGGCAAAATATTCATTTTAATAACATTAATCCTACCAATTAATGACAGGGGAAGGTTACCCCATCTTTGAATATCAGACGTAACCCTCGAAATAAGAGGAGTAAAATTAGCAGCTGCAAGACCCGATAATGAACGAGTCACATTGATACCTAGATATTTAAACCCAGAATGACTTAATTTAAAAGGCAAATCCAATTGTTGAAGATGACAGGCTGCAACATTAATAGGAAAACACTCACTTTTCGCCAAATTTAATTTATAACCTGAGAAAGTGCCAAAATTCTCCAGAATACTTAAAACAGCAGGTTGTTTTTATACAGAGATACAGTAACAAGTCATCCGCATATAACGATAATTTATGTTCAGTATCATTACGGACGATTCCTTTGAATAAGGAGGAAGATTTCAGTGCGATAGATAGAGGCTCAATTGCGGTGGCAAAAAGAAGAGGTGACAGTGGGCAACCTTGGCGAGTTCCACGACCAAGATTAAAATAATCCGAATAAACATCATTAGTGTGGACACTGGCTTTAGGGGAAGAATAAAGAAGGCGGATCCAAGAAATAAACTTATCACCAATGCCAAATTTCCTCAAAACAGCAAACAAGTACTCCCACTCGACCCTGTCAAATGCCTTTTCCGCATCCAAAGAAATTACAATTTCAGGAAGTACAGCTGATTGCCTTGAGTAAATTATATTAAAAAGTGTGCGAATATTAAAAAACAATTGACGCCCCTTTATGAAACCATTTTGATCCTCAGATATAATACGAGGGAGCACATTCTCCAAACGGGATGCAAGTATTTTAGCCAACACCTTTACATCAGCATTAAGCAGAGATAGTGGTCTATATGAACTACAGGAGGCTGGATCCTTGTCCTGTTTGAGGAGAAGTGCAATGGTGGCCTGTGTCAGAGTTGGTGGTAGTGAACCGCCTTCCAAGGATTCGTTGAACACAGAAGTAATGGAGCCAAAGCACCAGCGAATGTCTTAAAAAACTCAATTGGAAAGCCGTCGGGGCCAGGGGCTTTGTTAGATTGCATCGCTTTAATTGCATTCAGTACTTCCTCAAGAGAAAGTGGAGAATCCAATTGCTTAGCGATATCAACATCAACCACTGGGATTGAAAGACCATCAAGAAAGTTGTCCATTTTAGTGCTATCTATAGGAAATTCTGATTTAGATAATGAGGAGTAATAAGATTTAAAGGTAGCATTAATCTCCAAGGGGTCTGTAGTAATGACGTTATGAACGTTTCTGATACTGGGTATCAAACGTGAAGCGGCCTGGTGCTTCAGCTGATGCGCCAGTAAACGACTTGCCTTGTCACCATGTTCATAATATGTGCTACGACTGCACAATAATAAGCGTTCTGCCTCTTTAGTGGTAATATGGTCAAACTCCGCCTGAGAGTCAATACGCTGTTTAAGTAATTCTGGAGAAGGATTCAACGCATACAAGTGATCAAGATTCCTGATAACAGATGTAAGTTTGTTAATTATAGCATTATTGTTTTTGTTAGTAAAAGCGGCGTAAGATATGATTTGACCTCTTAGGTGTCTCCCAAAGCAGTGAGTATGAAACAGATTCAGTTTGATTAAAAGCCAAAAAGTCATTAACAGTATTTGAAATAAAATTGCAAAATTCCCTTTCTGCTAAAAGAAGAGAGTTAAATCTCCAAAGTGATGGGTTATGGTTGGCAGTAGAAATTTGAATATCCAATAATAATGGTGAATGATCTGAAATTACAATACCTAAATAGTCAATAGAGTTCACACAAGAATTAAGTGCACTGTCAATTAAAAAAATAGTCAATTCTAGAAAATGAATGGTGCACTGGAGAAAAGAAAGAAAACGTTTTAGTAGAGGGGTTACGAGATCTCCATGGATCCACAAGTCCATTTTGTTCCATAAAATCTATGAATGATCTAGACATAGCAGATTGAGTTAGATTAAGAGGATTAGAACGATCTAAGGTAGGATTGAAAACACAATTTAGATCCCCTCCGAGAATTAACAGATGTGTACTTAAACAGGGGATATTGCTTAATAACTTATTAACAAATTCAACATCATCAAAATTTGGAGCATAGACATTTACCAACAAAACCTTCGTCTGCATGACAGTACCAGCAACTATGAGGTATCGGCCATCTCTATCTGCAATAATATTGGTGGCAGAAAACTGATATTTTTTACTAATTAATATGGCAACGCCCCTAGACTTCGAATTAAAATTTGAATGGAAGACCTGACTTACCCAAGGACAATATAACCTGTGTTGATCTTTAGTGCGAAGGTGAGTCTCCTGTAAAAAAACTACATCAGAAGTTTGTCTTTTTAAATGTGCAAAGACCCTGGATCGTTTAACAGGATTACCCATACCTCTAACATTCCAACTAATAAATCTGAGATGTGTGCCTGACCCAGCTACGCTGGGACCACTACTGCCATCAACCATTTAAATAAATAAGACAACAAAAACTCAAATGCTCGCGGTGAGCAGAGACGGGACGCCCTCCCCCAAAAATACCCCCAAACACAAACACAACCAAAGTCTCCATAAACCCAAAAAAGAGAAAAAATATATAAAACAAAAACAAAAAAAACAAAGGAGACAGCAGTGTTTCCCACAGTAACGAAACGCTGCTCACACTAGTGTGAAGCAACATGGGGACTACGCAGAAAAAGAAGTGAAACAGAGAAATAAAAGAAGAGAGAGAGAGAGAAAGGGACATTCCCACCGATTTTACTACAATACAACATTATGCACTAAAAACGAGTCAATAATGTATTACATTAGAATAAAACCCCTATTTTCAAACCAAGAGATGAACACTTTAACAAGAGAAAATATGTTATACAAAAAGAAACAACAGTGCAAAAATCAAATCAATAAAAGAAACTAATACCTGTATAACCACAATAACACAGTTAACATCAGTGTATCAAAAGGACAGTATAACTTTAACCTCAGAAAATGTTGGAGTTCACCTAGTGGTCAAAGTTTTAATATACTTGTTGGCTTCTTCCGCTGAAACAAAATCCTTTTCAGTACCGTTGTGTGAGATTCGGAGCCGCGCTGGATAAATTAGACCAAACCGAACACCGTCAATGTCCCGAAGTTTCCGTCTGACATCATTAAAAGCAGCCCAAGCCCGAGCCACCTTAGCAGTGTAGTCAGGAAAGACAGAGATAGTTAAATCTCCAACTTTAATTTGTCGGAGCTCTCTGGCGCGGTGCAAAATGTTGGAGCTCCTTTTTAAAAATCTCCGCGATGTCTTTCCTCAGTGAAGCCAGCAGATTGTGCAGTAGGCCGCAATCGAGTCTGAACAGTACTGCGAGTTTTAATATCTTTTGCAGCCATGTCAGACACTGAAAGTTAGGCTTTCCAACAAAAGAAACACAAACTTACGGGGGTAAAATAAAGCAGAAAAAAACGAACTCGAATGTGCAGTTATAGATGCTGAAAAGGCATTTGATCGGGTGGAGTGGGATCCTCTTCTATACATTGAGAAAATTTGGTTTTGGTCCAAAATTTATATCATGGATTCAGGTTTTATATTCCTCCCCTTTGGCAGCAATTCGGACAAATAATAATATATCATCTTTCTTTCCATTAGGTCACGGGACTAGGCAGGGCTGCCCCCTATCGCCCTCGTTATTTGCACTGATGATTGAGCCTTTAGCAATACGGTCTGATAGTACTATTAAGGGCATACGGAGGGGTGAATCTGAACATAAAGTGTCCCTCTTGTATGTGTCTGAGCCACTTAAGACCTTGCCTCAAATATTGTCATTACTTGGTAGTTTGGGAAAAATATCAGGATATAAAATAAATTTGCAAAAGAGTGAACTTTTGCCGATCAATACAGCAGCCAGACTAATCACAATTGACTCCTTACCATTTAAACTGAGTAAAGATAAATTTAAGTACTTAGGTATTTGGGTTACTAATAACTACAAGCATCTCTACAAAGCAAATTTTATTCCACTGATGGACTCTATAAAACAAGATTTCAAACGCTGGCGTACATTACCGATTTCATTAGGAGGCAGGATAAACACTGTTAAGATGAATATCTTGCCAAGATTTTTATATCTGTTCCAGTGCATTCCAATATTTTTAACTAAATCTTTTTTTTTACTCATAGACAAGCTAATATCAGCATTTATATGGAATGGGAAAAATGCACGCATCCGCAAAAGTATCCTGCAGCGACATCGAGAACATGGTGGACTATCGTTACCCAATTTTCAGTATTATTATTGGGCAGCCAATGCCCGCTCTATGTTATATTGGTTTAAATCATATATTGATGGTCCTGAGTGGCTGTCTCTTGAGAATTTGTCATGTCAACCTGCCTCATTACATGCATTGCTCTGCTCAACGTTCCCATTACCTCATCCAGTATGCAAATACTTTCTAAATCAAGTGGTTAAACATTCTCTCAAAATATGGGGACAGTTTAGAAGACATTTCTCACTTAATGATATCTCCGTCCATGCTCCCATAGCAAAAAATCACATGTTTACTCCTTCTATTATAGATGACTCTTTTAATGCTTGGTCTTTAAAAGGTCTCAGGGTATTAAAAGATATGTATGTTGAAGGCAGTTTTGCAACTTTTCAACAAGTGAAAACCAAATTCCAAATTCCTAATGCTCACTTCTTCAAATATCTTCAACTTCGCAGTTTTATATCATCATCTGTTTGTAATTTCCCTTCACTCGTCTAGAAGTGAATCCGTATTCTAAAGGAGCCATTGGTAAAATTTATAGTATAATGAATACTCATAATATGGGACCACTGGCTCGCGTGAAGAGGCTGTGCTAAGAGGACCTGGCTACAGGAATAACTGAGGATGTCTGGCAATCTATATTGAAAAATATTCATCTATCTTCGATATGTCAAAGACATCGACTGATCCAATTTAAAGTGGTCCATAGATTGCATTGGTCCAAAGTAAAACTGGCAAAATTTAAACATGAGATAGATCCTCACTGTGATAGATGTGAAGTTGAGCCTGGAACTCTGTACCACATGTTTTGGCTTTGTCCAAAACTTGAAGATTTTTGGAAGTCTATATTTAGGTTTATCTCTGATATATTGGGGACAATAATAGAGCCTGATGCCATAATCTCTATATTTGGCATTGCACCACAGTATTCTCATTTAAATCAAAATAAAATCCTTATAGCCTTTACTACTCTTTTAGCTCGAAAGCAAATATTACTTAAATGGAAAGTTAAGTCCCCTCCAACTTTTAAAATGTGGTTTATTGAACTTTTATACAATTTGACTATGGAAAAAAAAAAAAAAGGTATTCTATAAGAGGTTGTGCCTACAAATTTTTTGATATCTGGCAACCGGTTTTGGATCAAATTAGGGAGATGGATCCCTCGCTAATCTCATTCTCACAGGAGTAATGTACATATTTTGTAATTTATCTTTTTTTTTTTCTTCTCTCCTTTTTAAATAGGAATACTTTATGAATCTTTTCAAATCTATATTTGCATTTGTGCAACATTTGGGGGTTGTTTTGGGTGGGGGGGTTGAAATAATGACAAAAAATAAAACGTGTATTAATGCTTAAGATGTTCAATAAAAACACTTTGAAGAGAATGTGCAGTTAAATCATAAATATCTACGAAATCGGCAGGAGCGACCAAAACTGCGTCTTACTCCATAGATGCTGGATAGCATCTTATTCTGAACCATCTTACAGGTATTCATAATGACCCCATCTCCACTGAGGGATAAACATCTAATTCTCATTCAAAATCTGTATTGAAATAGCCAACTGAATGCACAAGCTGCAGAAAATGTTCAGGAAAAAAAAAAAAAAAAAAAAACCCAAGTCCCACAAACCCCTAAAGCTACATTAAAAGAAAGTGAGCCAAAGACTGAACAATTTTACATACTGCAGGATTTATTTCACACAAGAAGCCATTGTACAGAAGCCTTCCAGTGCAAGGTGGGAAACATTCTAGTACTCATCTTCCTCATCTTCAGCATCCTCAGCAGAATCTGCTCCAACCTCCTCATAATCCTTCTCCAACGCAGCCATGTCCTCTCTGGCCTCTGAGAACTCTCCTTCTTCCATTCCCTCACCCACATACCAATGCACAAAGGCCCGCTTGGCATACATCAAGTCAAACTTGTGATCCAAACGGCTCCAGGCTTCAGCAATGGCTGTGGTGTTGCTCAGCATACACACAGCCCTCTGGACCTTGGCTAGATCGCCACCAGGAACTACAGTGGGTGGCTGGTAGTTGATGCCCACCTTGAAGCCTGTAGGACACCAGTCCACAAATTGGATGGAGCGACGGGTCTTGATGCTGGCAATGGCAGCATTGACATCTTTAGGCACCACATCCCCACGGTATAGCAGGCAACAAGCCATGTATTTACCACGGCGAGGGTCACATTTCACCATCTGATTGGCTGGCTCAAAACAGGCATTGGTTATCTCTGCTACAGACAGCTGCTCATGGTAGGCTTTTTCAGCAGAGATAATGGGAGAGTAGGTGACCAGAGGGAAATGGATACGAGGATATGGTACTAGGTTGGTCTGGAACTCCGTGAGATCCACATTAAGAGCTCCATCAAAGCGTAGAGAAGCGGTGATCGAGGACACAATCTGGGCAATGAGTCTGTTGAGGTTGTTGTATGAAGGACGCTCAATATCAAGATTGCGCTTGCAGATGTCAAAGATGGCCTCATTGTCAACCATGAAGGAGCAGTCAGAGTGCTCAAGTGTGGTGTGAGTGGTCAAGATAGAGTTGTAGGGCTCTACCACTGCAGTGGAAACCTGGGGAGCAGGGTAGACTGAGAACTCCAGCTTTGACTTTTTACCATAATCCACAGAAAGACGCTCCATCAACAAGGAGGTGAAACCAGACCCAGTTCCACCGCCAAAACTATGGAAAATGAGGAACCCCTGGAGACCCGTACATTGATCAGCCTACAAAAGGGACAAATTTGTTAGGAACTTAAGACCGGTAAAGCCATTCAGCACAGAAAGCGCACACTACATCTCACCATTTTGCGCATTCGGTCAAGCACAGAGTCCACAATCTCTTTGCCAATGGTGTAGTGGCCACGAGCATAGTTGTTGGCAGCATCCTCTTTGCCACTGATGAGCTGTTCTGGATGGTAAAGTTGCTTATAACCCCCATTGCGGATCTCATCTGTGCGCAAGCATTTACAGATCAAGCACCACCAAAAGAGTCAACCATGCATCAGGACAGGTTATACTAGCCCTGAAAACATGGAACAAGTCATTTGGACCAAGAAGTGGTTAAAACATACCATGGCAAAATTCTTACCTACAACCGTTGGCTCCAGGTCTATGAAAACAGCACGTGGAACATACTTTCCCGCTCCAGTTTCACTGAAGAAAGTGCCGAAGGAGGAGTCAGCCAGGGCAGTGCTGCCAGAAGTGATCATCCCATCAGGCTGGATGCCATGCTCCAGACAATACAACTCCCAGCAGGAATTACCCATCTGGACACCAGCCTGGCCAATGTGTACAGAGATGCACTCCCTCTGTTGGGCAGAATGTCTCAGTTAACATATACCAGGGGACAAAAACCTAAATATTAAGAGCCATTTAGTCCTTTCTTAAAAAGGACACTTGGGCACCACCACAGTATGTACATTTTACCACCTTGGCTGTAAACGTGCCCCAGTAGGTGCTAATGGACTAGTACAGGCTAAAAATATATAAACGAAAAACCCAGACTGTGTTCTGCTTAACGTTTTTGAGCCGTTTTTCCTCATCTCCAGAAAACCTTCCTCAGAAACGGAGTAGTTTTAAGTATGAGGTCTCGCAGTACTCCGACGTTTCACGAGGCGCCATATTGTAACTGCCGCGCCATTTAAGGTGGAACGGAAAATTCAAACAAGCGGCTGGTGAATGAGAAGCGGACTCCAGAGTCACGACTTTAATGTTTGACGGTTTCTCGCAGATTAAACGTATCAGGAAACCAGCCGAGTGTTTACAGATGCAAGCATTCGCCTCTCCGCCTTTTCGTTAGCCGGCTACTAGCTAGGCAAGACTGCTGCCGGCGTTGCTATGGAGACCTGCGCACCGGTCTTCAGGGTTAAGAGGTCAGTGAATAAGCAGTGTTTACATTACCGCCAGCGTTTAAAGCTTTAATAATACGGTGAAACTCTCTTTTACTGCAAAGGAGGATTTTACTTTCACCTAAAAGCCTAATTCTGCCCTGGAGCCTCACGTTGCCGACCCTCGAGTCACACCAATAGCAGCCATAACAGAAGAGTAACGCGTTAAAGAAACGAAGCGGTGCAAAGGCACGACTGTAGTGTAACCTCACCATCGTGACGCGGAAAACGGAGCAACGTCCCAGATCTGCAAAGTCACAGAACAGAGGTTTATTTAAAAAGTCAGCAAGAGTCAACACCTTCCTAAAGCACACACATCCATCAACAAACAAAGCGACTCTTACCCACGCAGCTGCACCGAATCAGCCCCTGGGGCAGCTTTATGAAGAGCGCCCTCAATTGGTGGGGCGTGGTTTTTCAATTTAGACCGGAGGAAAGGTGGCACGGTCGGTAAAGCTGGATTTCATGCCTAAATATATTTGCGCACATTGTATTGAAATACGTTCAGAGCCATGACATAAACAAATACACAATTGTATAAATCGAAAGAAAGAAAGAAAACGCATATGTTCTTTTACAGCACCTAAAGTGTAATACGTGAAAAAAACTAGCTGGAGATCAGAATGAACGCCAGTGTTTTCACACTTTTAGTGCACATTTGGCACTGAAACAATGCAAGTCAACAAGATGTGCGTGTGATTCCTCCATCATTTACAGATGTTGGCTGCTATCATTTCTGAAATCCACCAGGTGGCGCTGTGCTCTATGTTTTCAAAGATCTTTTCCCGGCATGGTCAGAAGCTTCATCTATACCTGTAAAGATGGCTGATGCTGCTCCTGTACCGGTTGATCAGTTCTTTACTTCTATCACAGCCTGACAGCATTTGGATTATGTAATTCACCACCACTGTAAAAACACCAGGGTCAGTTTCTCACCATTCACATTAAAACATTCTGAATGACTTTGTTTCAATTACTGAATTATGCAGATTTTTTTTGTTAAATTGCCTAATGTAGGGCTACCTATAGTCACACTGATGCTGATTTACATAAAGCAAGAATCTGTTCCTTAACAACTGTGTGATTTGATAATATTCCATCCATCCATCCATCCATCCATCTTCCAAGCCACTTCTCCGTCAGGGTCACAGGGGGGTGCTGGAGCCTATCCCAGCAGTCTTCAGGCAGAAGGCAGGATACACAGGGCAGACAGACACCCACACACTCACACCTAGGGGCAGTTCAGCATGTCCAATCAGCCTGACTGCATGTCTTTGGACTGTGGGAGGAAACGGAGAACACCCACGCAGACACAGGGAGAACATGCAAACTCGACAGCGACAGCGCTACCCACCACGCCACCGTGCCGCCCTTGATAATATTTGTATATGGAAAGTACTACACAAAGGTCAAAGAACATCCTTTAATTTATTAGATTTCCAGTCAAAATGCCCATCAAGTACAGTTCATTAATATTTCAGGAGATATTTCAAAGGAGATTAGATATACGATTCACTTGCATGAATAAGTAAGGAAAAGACAGAGTTTAAAAAATGATTAAAAGATACAGAGAAAATAATCTCTTAACCACAATGGTCAGATGAACAGTATAAGCTCTCGTACTCAACGCCATGAGTTTGAAAGAATGAGTAGCTGTCAAGAAGCTCTTATGAGAAAAGGAAATGCACAAGAAAGAAGAAAACTGGTAAATCAAACAAAGAAGCTGCTGGTGTTCTCAGAACAATGGACTGTCCAGCCCAATGTCCAGACCTCAACAACACTGAAGGCATTTGGGATTATTTGGATCAAGAGAAGCAGAAATGCAACCAACTTGTAAGACTGAACTTTGGAAGATTTTAGTGTCCCGAAAAGAATAGAAACTGTAACACTGGCAGAGAGGGCACACACACAGTGCTGTAGATGTGTGTATATGTATATATACGCATATAAATATTTTGCATATCTCACCACAGATAAGGTAGAACCAACCTTTATTATTTTGGGGCCCAGTTGTAATCCCTTCCTCTGAGAACTGATTTTAGATTAACTGTTTGCCACTCAGAGAAGCTGTTGTTCAGTCGTGGTACATGTGATGGAGCTGTTGAGTTGAGACTAAGTATAATTGAACTGCATGTCTAACCACAACACACAGGAGATGAGGTAACACACACACCCTGTGTTTTAGAGACCCAGGTCGTAAAGGAGAAATAAGAGAGTGAAAGAGAAACGGAGGTGACAGCTGAGACAAAGGAACAAAAGGAGTAACTGCACTTTCTCTCCCACACACTTCTGACAGGTGATGTGCGTCAAAGCTCTGTCTGCCTGCACGTTAGGCACTCCTGAATTCATCTGTGTTTGCTAGAAAGGTGATCGCACATGGCGTCCTCTGTCTTCCAGATCATCAGCAGCCTCGCCGTCCTCCTGTGGGTATCATTCATCTGTGGAAAAACACAAGGTAAGCCCTACCTGCTCCCGTGGCTCATGATAATCAGGCATTGGATTGAAGTCCTTTTTTTACATTAATTGTCAGCGAATGCATGCACACTTAATCGCTCGGAGATTAGAGCCTAATTCGGACTCTTATCTAGGACTAGCTATTCTTATTTTGCCTATGAAGCATTTTCATTGACAAATAGTATTAATCCAGCTGTCCACATAAGTAGTTGTGCACATATTGGAAACTGTAAAGGCCTACAAAGAACCGATCCTGATTAACTGTGACTTTAAGTCTGGGACTAGTTTTTACCCAGTCTTGGGTACCGCCCTAAAATCGTGAATTTTTTTTTGTTGTTCTTTTTATTATGTGTAAGAGAGAAAACAGTATTCACTAACAGTCTGTGCCAT